>NC_062216.1:35444690-35747720 GCF_902686445.1 Sciurus carolinensis
AATGAAAAGTTATCTAATCCTTTTACTATTGTGAATGTGTTTTTATTACATAATTTGGGTTTATGTTTTGCTTTTTTGTAGCTTGCTAGCATCAAAATACAGGAGGACACTAATAGAAAAGGCATTCATAAAATACAATCTCCTGGAGCAAAGGATAATCAATGCCAAAAAGGACTTATTTTCTAATAAAGAACTAAAAATTACTTTGAGAGGAAAAAATTGTTAGATTGACATGCACAAGGGTCAAGAAACAAGTAAGAATATAGGTATCAGGATAAAAAAAAAAAAAGATTTTGTTCCCCTAAATGATAGTTACATTTTCACATAGAATTTAAGTGAGGAGTTAAAATCCACACTGATAGGACAAAGCCAAAGGAAAAGCCAGGAAGTCAATCATTTTGATGTTTTCTTTATGTTTTTAACATAGCTCTTTGGAAATGTAGATGATTGAGGACATTTCTCATGTTTTATCTGAATGTTTGATATCTGTATATCTCTCCAAAACTAAGATTTACATTTCAAACATTGAATTTATGCTTGAAGATTTACATGTATGTGGTTTTTTAATATTCCTAATTTTGAAAGAAAACCTATAATTTGGCCCTAAATTGTAATAAAAATGAATCATGATATTATTATTTCCGAAGCATTTATCTGCACAGGTGCTAGCATAAAACTGAAAGCATGCTTTAAGATTTGCCTTGGGAACAGATGTTTTTGAAAATATTGGTGAACAAAAAGCAGGCCAAAAAAGTAGGGAAACATTTCAATCCAAATGTACTTTATGTTGGGACTGCTGGAGACAGGGAAGCTGCTAGAGAGAGCTTAGCAGTTCTTTTAGGTACAGTTTCACTTTTATGTAAAAAGAAAAAAAGAGAAAAGTTAGGATAACAAGTCAAAGGAGATAGAAAACAGCCACATATAACGGGTAAGCATCATTTATTTAACCACAGAATTTGTAATGTCTTTTGATTCTTTGAAAAATGGGTTTCTGGAATTTGCTAGGGATCATAGACACAGAAGCTATCAAACTGAATGATTGTTGGGAGTAGCAAGAGGATTCTACAATCTAGTTCCAATATTAGGGGCCCACAGAAGACAGAGCAACTGAGAATCTAAGAATTGCAAGGTCAGAAATTGGATACAGGTCCTAAGAGTGTGATAAGACCTGCCCTGCCACAGACAATGCCCCACCCCCAAGAGCCTGCCTCATGTCCTGTCCCTAGGTTTATGCAGAGAAGTCACAAGATGGTTATAAATAGAAGATGACAAAAATTGCTTGAAAAAGTGGAAAAGGTCTTCAAATCAATGCTGATAATTCTGAATTGTTTATATAAAACCTATGTTATAAAATTATTTTTCATTTTTATTATTACAGCAATCATAGTAAGGAAATACTTCCTGAATATACTGTGCTGGCTTTATGCTCAATGCATGTTATACATGATCTTAGTTAATTCTTACATAAAACTATGAAATAAATACTATTATTATTCCCATTTTTATGTCAGAAAACCAAGGTCAAGAAATCTTAAGAAATATGAGTAATTGTATCCATTTAATAAGTGATAGAATGGAATTTGAGTAAGTCTGATTGTTACCGCCTTGCCCTATGTGCTACATAGCAGCCTCCTATTTTTTTTTTTTATTATTGTAAACAAATGGGATACATGTTGTTTCTCTGTTTGTACATGGCGTAAAGGCATACCATTTGTGTAATCATAAATTTACATAGGGTAATGTTGTTTGATTCATTCTGTTATTTTTTTCCCGTTCCCCCCCACCCCTCCCACCCCTCTTTTCCCTCTATACAGTCCTTCCTTCCTCCATTCTTGCCCCCCTCCCTGACCCTAACTCTAACCCTAACACTAACCCCTCCCACCCCCATTATGTGTCATCATCTACTTATTAGTGATATCATTCGTCCTTTGGTTTTTTGAGATTGGCTTATCTCACTTAGCATGATATTCTCCAATTTCATCCATTTGCCTGCAAATGCCATAATTTTATCATTCTTTATGGCTGAGTAATATTCCATTGTATATATATACCACAGTTTCTTTATCCATTCATCAATTGAAGGACATCTAGGTTGGTTCCACAATCTGACTATTGTGAACTGAGCAGCTATGAACATTGATGTGGCTGTATCTCTGTAATATGCTGATTTTAAGTCCTTTGGGTATAGGCCAAGGAGTGGGATAGCTGGGTCAAATGGTGGTTCCATTCCAAGTTTTCTAAGGAGTCTCCACACTGCTTTCCAGAGTGGCTGCACTAATTTGCAGCCCCACCAGCAATGTATGAGTGTACCTTTCTCCCCACATCCTCGCCAACACCTGTTGTTGCTTGTATTCTTGATAATCGCCATTCTAATTGGGGTGAGATGGAATCTTAGGGTGGTTTTGATTTGCATTTCTCTTATTACTAGAGATGTTGAACATTTTTCCATATGTTTGTTGATTGCTTGTAGATCTTCTTCTGTGAAGTGTCTATTCATTTCCTTAGCCCATTTGTTGATTGGATTATTTACATTCTTGGTGTAGAGTTTTTTGAGTTCTTTATAGATTCTGGAGATTAGTGCTCTATCTGAAGTATGATTGGCAAAGATTTTCTCCCACTCAGTAGGCTCTTTCTTCGCATTGCTGATAGTTTCCTTTGCTGAGAGAAAGCTTTTTAGTTTGAATCTATCCCAGTTATTAATTCTTGCTTTTATTTCTTGTGCTATGGGAGTCCTGTTGAGGAAGTCTGGTCCTAAGCCGACATTGTTGAAGCTCTGGACCTACTTTTTCTTCTATAAGATGCAAGGTCTCTGGTCTGATTCCGAGATCCTTAATCCATTTTGAGTTTAGTTTCGTGCATGGTGAGAGATATGGGTTTAGTTTCATTCTGTTGCATATGGATTTCCAATTCTCCCAGCACCATTTGTTGAAGAGGCTATCTTTTCTCCATTGCATATTTTTGGCCCCTTTGTCTAATATGAGAAAATTGTATTTATTTGGGTTTGTATCCATGTCCTCTATTCTGTACCATTGATCCACCTTTCTAATTTGGTACCAATACCATGCCGTTTTTGTTACTATTGCTTTGAGCAGCCTCCTATTTTGAATGGGTTTAAATTCTTGTGAACATGAATTTGGTAATTTGAGAAGGTAGACATTCTACTATTATAAGATGGGTGAAAACTTGACTGAATTTTATGTATTTTTTCATGAAATAAATGAATACTGGAGTGCAGACACTATCACTAAAATTACTATGATTGACCCCAGACGTCCATAGAGAATAATCCATTCAGTATCTCTTTCTCAAACACACAAAACACATACACACACACACACACACACACACACACACACACTATATTGATGAAGACATCTTATTACCACCTATGACCACTAGTTTGAGAGGCATGGCCTTTGGAACTCTTCTGTGAAAAGAGTTTTGTCTAGAAGTTTGTAGACACTTTACAAAATTGAAAAGTGGAACACAAGTATTCCATTGTAATACTTACACAGATTGAAAGAGAGTAGGCTCAGAACAGTTAAAGGAATACTTTAGTCTAACAGTGGCTTTATGGGGGTATAATCCTGTGGATATGATTATCCATCATTAACATTAATATGAAGATTGATAAATGGGTATATATCAAACTATAGGTTTGTCAAGGTAATGGCTGGTATAAAGACATGCTGGGTTAGAGCCATTATAGCAAACTAATAAATCAACAGTTTGAAATTCTGGTTTTCATTTGATTGACTTAGAAGATATATCTCAATGGGGCAAGGAGAGGTATTTTTTTATATACTATACATTACTCCTTTTTGGAAACCATTTGTTCAGCCTATACATTGTCCTGATGGCCAAGAATTGAAACCAAGTGTAAATAAAAAAAAAAAAGGTTGCACTCCATTGAAGTAAATCCAGTTATTCTAGGGACTGGGGTGGTTTTGTCAGTGGAAATCTTGCAGAAAGCCTTCAGAAAGAAATTTCTGAGCTGGGTGCCATGGTGCATGCCTGTAATCCCAGCTGCTCAGGTGGCACAAAGATCACAAGTTTAAAGCCAGCCTGGGCAACTTAGTGAGACATTGTCTCAAAAATAAAAATAAGGATAGAAATGTAGCCCAATGATAGAGCTTGCCTAGCATGTGTGAGATCCTGGGTTCCAAACCTAGTATAGCAAAAAGAAAGTCATCTTTGAAATGCAAGCAATGTCACCAGAGTAGTGACATTTTAAAATACAATTTCATGGTTAGACTTGTTAAAACCTAAATTTCTCTGAGCCATTATGTCTTATGGGCATCATCTTCCTCCTCACCTTCATGATCCTTTACTGCTTATTTCATGTTCTCCCTGCTAACCACCCTGAGAGTGGATAGAGGAGCTATCACCCCGCAAAGAAAGCAGTGACTTAGAAAGGTGGATGAGGTGGATGATTACCCAATGTCACTTATCCACACTTGTGACCAAGGTAGTAATAAAGTCAAACCCTGGTGCAGTATTACTCTTCCCCTAGATCAAAGTTTCTCCCCTTATTTCATGCTTTAAGTGTGACTTTGGAAGATAAAACAAAGAACAGTTGTATAATCTTATTCCCATTTGTTGCCATATACATTCTGAGTATTCCAAAAGAATCTAGAAGAGAAGACTTTTGTTAGTAAATGTTTAGCCTCTGGCCATGATTGTCTTCCCATTTTGTGTAGTCAGGGCAAGCAAGAAAGCAAAATTTGACAAAGAGAATCAAAGGAAACTAGGCTTTCTTCTCTCATATTCATATGGATCAGATCTATTTTTATGCTTATTAAGATTCTTTTAAAACAAAAGAAAATAAAATGAAATGAGCATGAAAAAAGAAAGAAGAAAGAAAGGAAAAGAAACAATCAAAGCTCTTTCTAATCAGCAGGGAATATTGAATTCTTGATTTGCAACTTAACTGGGTCTCTACCAGCTAGTCAAAGTCCTCCCAACCATGACCCCTGGGGCCTTAACGGTCCTGCGGAATTCCCAGGTTCCTGCTGGAGCTCATCATTCTGGATTACTATTGGTTGAAGGTCAAATCTAACTGCCAGCTTTGCAACTCTGCTTCTCCATTAGGCAATTGCCCTGGGAAATGAATCCCACTGTGGTTAGAAAGAAACTGTTTTAAGATAACTTCTTAAATGCTTCTGGTAAAATACCTCTCATCTTCAAGCTCAGTCTTCCTTTATGTCTGTGTAAAAACTATTTGTAATGCAAATGTGCTCCTTTGTCATGAAACACCTCTGAAGCCATGCAAATTTTTATAATCCAATAAAGATGCTTATTTATCAATGGTTGGGGATACATTTTTTTACACTCTTTTAAGAGTGTAAACTGTAGTATTAGAAGCTACTAAAGCCAAACAAGCAATGGACTATAGTCCTTTGAAAATGTCATCATGGGGCAAATTTGCATCTTTTGAAACCAAACGCTTTAATTCAGTGGTGACAGGGAAGGCAGAACTGCATTGTTTTGACCTGTTGTCACATTGACATTGCAGCTTCTGTTGTTGGCTTTGAGTAACCTCATAACCAAGTCCCTGCTGCCTTAAAAATTAATTATGATAAGAATTTCTTTTCAGTTCAGACTGCTCAAGAATGCCTCACGTGCAGGCTGCAAATTATGAAGTGTAAATTAGGGCATCACTGAGCAGTAAAGGTCCCAAGAAACCAATTTAAGAATTCTCTCTGGACTTAGTGGGGACCTGGAAATAGTCCCTTCTGGAGGAGGAACTTGAAATTAGAATCAAATTGTCATTCAATTTCTCTGCATATTGAGATCAACTTTTGGGAGAATGTGCTAAATATATATGGACCAAAAAAAAAATCTTTTTAAGATTTTACTCCTTGTTGTAAAATTCTCACAGCTTTATTAAAATTAATCACTAATAATTTCCACATATCTATTAACTCATTTAAGACTTAGAGCATTTCTATGAAGTAGATATTATTATTGTCCCATTTTACAAATGAGGCAAGTGAGGCACAGAAAGTTTAAGTTGTAAAGGTCCCCAAAGCTAGTAGGTGGCAGTCAGTCTCTATCCAGAGTCCTTGGTCCTAACTTTGAAATGATACTGCCTCAACAATTTTAGTCAGTTTCTGAACTCATCTTTATTATCATTACAAAAATGATGGTAGCTTGATGGTTTTTAGAAGTGTGATCATTACAATTACCCTTAAATTCCATCTTCCACAGTGCTGACTTTGGGAGCACCTGGATTATGTTTCTCATGCCTTTCTGAGATCCTGGAAGAAGAATTAACTGACCTTGTTTGGGTTTCTTTCTGCTGACTCTTGGGCTTGACTACCTAGTCAGTTAACACTTGGCCATTTCTTTTCCAAGTTCTGAAATTTGTCAACGTCTCTTATCTGCTGCCATGACCTTTCCTGATGTGTGTCTGTGTGAATTTTTAAAAATTTTCTTTACTATCATTTTACTTTTGGAGTTTTGCTCAGGTTATATAAAATATGTTCTCAATAGGACTTTGAGACGAGAGATGAGGCTAGGGGAGAAAAGAAAACACTAGTCCCTCTGTTGCATCTTTAAAACTCTTTTAGATCACCTTTTATTTGCACAAGTTAAAGTTGAATCCCAAATATCTCTGAACTTATGAAATCCATACTATAGAAGTTTTCACAGCTGTGGTCAATATGGTTGCATTATTCTTTCAGACTGGGAATGTCCTATATTAAGGATATGGTATTCTGAAAAATTGTGCTCACTCCCTAGATTTTAAAAATGGAGTAAACAAAAAAATAAGAAACAATGAAATAAGAAACGGAAAGTTAGAAATCAGCAATATATGAGAGAACAATGCTACTATAAAATATTCTTGTTTTCTAAAATATATGCAGAGCTTCATATGTTAATACCTCCAAACTCCAAGATGGCCAGTTTATTTTTAAAACAAGAAAAAAGAAACACCTGTTTATTATCAACCATAACAATACTATGTTTCATTTTGAGAGAATCTTCTTGGCAGCTGATAATATGCCATATTTTAAGATTTAAAATAGTTTTAATATATTCTAATGGGCTTCTTATAAGGCATAAGGAAATATGTTTAGATGTTTGTTGGCTTTCATTTATGTTCAGCATTAAACATATAACTTATGTTAACTTTAGTTGTTATTTTACCATATTATAATTAAATTAAAAAAAAGAAATTTCATACTTCTATCACTTTATCTTACTATGTTCTAAACTCAAGAAAAAAATGAAGGCAGGGTTATCAGAGACACAAATAAAATATATTTTTGAAAAAGCGATTTTTCACTTGTAATAGTATATGTTTGTAAAACAAAACATGGGAAGAAAAGAAACCTCATAGGTAAATGAGCTAAGAATAGTCATTCAATTCTACTTCACAGAGCTGACTGAATATACATATTCATATATATATATGTGTGTGTGTGTGTGTGTGTGTGTGTGTGTGTGTGTATGTGATTGTATACATTAAATTTAAAAAGCTAACCAAAATTGAAAAACACAACCATTAAAAGTGGCAATTCAACTAAGAGCTCTTTTAGAAAAATATATAAATGGAATGTATGTTATAACTTAAGAGTTAAAATACCTAGTAAATCTTTTGTGGTAATTCACATCTTCATCTTTTTCAATTTGAGACTTTCAATTAAAGTCATTCTTTCTTTCTACCAGTTATCCCTTAGAAGGTAAATACTGAAGGAAATTATTTCCCCCTTTTGATTTTAGTTTATATAATTTCTTAGAATTTTCAGCTGTTTAATTGCTAACATCTTTAACCTGGGCCTAATTTTTTTTATAATGCACATGATTCCTTCCTCCCCAAACTTAATGTATTGATGTTTAAAGCACATATTTGATAGGAGGACTTTCCTCCAATCCTGCTATTTTATCACCTTTAAAAAACTGAAGCATGAACAAAATCATATAATCTGCCTAAAGTAAACTAAATTGATCTCTTAAGTTAACTTCTTAGAAAAGTGAGTGTATATTCTAGGCATAAAAGAGTATCATTCCTTTCCTCCCTTGTAGTCACAGTTTTTTTTTTTTTTTTAAATAAAATCTGAAGTTAAAAGGAATTAAAAATGGACAAGAGTTTAATGTACAGAAAAATGCCATTTTTGTGAGTTAATTAAAATTTTTGCTGATGCTTTGATATCTTAAAATTATATTTAACCTCACTAAATATACCCCCAAATGAGTATAAAAATATTATGTAAAAACTAACTATTCTTTTTGGTGACATGACATAGTATAGAAAAGAAAAAATTCTGAAATGTCTCTTCAAAATGTAATAGTTGCACATTGATATTGATTTTCTGATTTTATAAGAATATCTATTTCTTACATTATGTAACTTTTTATTAATGAGGAAAACAGTCCAAGAGAAAAACACCACATGACTCATTAACTTTCTTTTTTATTCCATGCTAGCTGCTGTGCTGCTTAAATAATGGCTTCAGAAGATAAATAACATTTTATATTATTTGGGGGATTATGCTGGACTCAATTATAGTCTCTAGTGCAATATGTTTGTGTTTTTATTATTTTTCAAAAAACAAAAAAAAGTCAACACAAAGTGTTCTGGTTGCCTAAGACAACTACGGGAAACATTTGTATTCTTACATATCCTAAATGCTGATCTTTTCTAACTCATATTAACCTTCTCTGTAAGGATCACAAATCTTCAGATAATCTCCTATATCTTAGTAATTTATTTTCTGTCAAACATATAAAACAAATCTTGGTAAAACATTCCATTAAGAAGGGAGAAGGGTTGGAGGAAATTTTTCCATTGTGGTATGCACTGCATTTTCTGTAGTTCCTGATGAAACACAGATGTTTCAAAGTGCCCACAAGGATGGTTAGTCAAGATCAGATTGATCCCTGGTTAATCTCTGAGACCTTGTGCTTCCATTCTTTCTATCAAAATATATTGCTTTCTTTTGCTGAATGAACTCAACTGAATTTGCAACTGAAAAAGTTGAATTAAACACACCCAAAGTGGAAATTGAGCATATTAGAATTTCTATAATGGTTTATTATGCATTTCTTTCCAAAATGTTCCAATCATAATTCCATTTGGGAATCAAAGTCTCTCTTGACTATAAACAGTGCCAATATTTACATGTGAACCATAAGTCCAGCTCTCTTGGCTATTTTTCAGTATTCTACAGTGACAAATACATGGATTGAGAAGGAAATTAGGCAGGTGGTAGCTCCTTCTACATACTCATATAGGAGAACCACTGAGAAGGTAATTTTCTATCTAGTTTTGAATCTTTGACTTTGAAAAATTAATGAAGAATAGAAATACTACCTTAAAAAATATAAAATAAACAACCTAAAGACAGTTAAAACAACTTTTAAAGAAGCCATTACATTCTTGAATGTAAGTGAATTTTTTTCCATCTTCTTGTGTTGTCCAACAACACTGAACAATTACCACTATACTTTTATCAGAAGTTAAAACCAAATTGGGATTAACTTAGTCATTAATATATTTTGTGGTCAACAAGTTGCATTTCAGAATATGTAGCCCTTATTTTAATGTCTTTAGAACCCAGATCATTTTTCTTAACTAATATTGAAAAAAACCTGCTTTTATTCAGACAAGAATTTTTAAATTTTACATGATTCTGAATTCAGAGTTAATACTTTGGTAAATATAATTTAAAATAATATGGTTAACTTAAATTTATAGAACAATTTTTTGTCCTTCAGAAATAAAATGTAATACCCTTCATTATCTGTTAAAAATACTGAATTTCCAAAATATTTGTTTTTCAGCTTTACGTATTTGTACTTCTAATTTTCTTCCATGCTGAGGCATCTGTTCATGATTTCTAACTTACATTCAAAAATTTTTGAGTTAATGTTTGGATTTGATATTCAAATTCTTTATATGCTGAGTGACTTCTGGAGACCTACTTAATAAGATTTTTTGGATTCACCAACTTAATTCAAAACATTTTTTTTTCACTTGGGAAAATATTCAACTTTTTTACTTATACCCATTAAACAAAATCTGTGTTGTTACTTTTGTTTGCCTTGTTTTTATACTTGGACCTTCAAAGATATTAATGGTTGAGACTACGGTTGCAATCTTTCTGAGCATTTTTTTTTTAAATGCAACTTTAATTCCACAGCACAGAAGGAAAGCTTTACACATCCAAGAGGGAGCTTTTCTTTGTTCTAGGAAAGGATAATCAAATTTTGAGAGGAACTTATCCTTTGGGAGAGAGAGGAAGCTGGATTCCCCAGGATGGAAATTTTTGGCTCTCTTTAATGCAGCAGAATTATTACTCATTAAGGTAAAAGTCAGGCTGTGATTTGAACTATATGTATTTTCTGTGAATTCACTTAAAAGTGCTTTTCTTCAATATGTGTTTCCTGTAAACTAAAAATCTACAGATAATATATGTGCCCATCTTTATCTATGCCTATAGAAAATGACAAAGATAAATATCACTATGTGCTAAAAATAAGCCTATAGTAGTACAGAGGTCAGTCCTGAGTCATATGGTACATAAAACAGACTGGATTTTGAATCATGACATCTACACAAAATGCAATACTGCTGAATTTTCATATTAAGGGGTTTTGGCTGGAGGAATTCAGACACACACACAGTATGGCCCCAAAAATCTTGCCAAGAAAAGTTGAGTTTAAAATGTTGGGGAACTGATCCAAGAATAGGCCTCAAACATGTTGCATTCATTACTCGCAGCTGTGTACATGAGAAGTGACTTTTTATCCCACCTACCAAAACCCTATCCAGTGCTGTCACTTTTTTTTTTTTTTTTTTTGCCAACTTGCTGATCTTTCTGTTCCCACAAAAGGAAAATGTGATTGACAGATGATTATTCAAAACATTTTGGCAATTAAACAAAACATACATGCTAATGTATTTGCTATAAATATAACATTTTTAAAGAGCCATTCCTTCTAAACATAGTTTTATGAGTTAATATTAATTAAACAAAGACATGGAGAAAAACCAACTTGAATTCAGAGAGTGATGGATACTGCATTAGGTGCTTTTGGAAAGTAAGGATCTAGAGGTATCCAGGTTACTTACGTGAAAAGGAATTATTATGAAGACACTTGACAAAGACAGGAAAAAAACAGAAACCCATTTCAGTAGACTTGGAAGAAAAGGAATCACCACAGGTCAGCAGTTGTTCAGTTAAGCTCAAGGAATTTATGAGCATTAAGAGAGACCATAGGTACCTAGTTAGCACCACCTGGCCAGGTCGTACATTTTTTGTTTCTTTGCTTTTCCCACTACTGCTGTTGATGATCTTCTGTTTTATCTCCATATAAAAAGTTTCCTAGGGCCTGGGGTTGTAACTCAGTGGTAGAGCATGTGTTTAGTTGCCCAAGACCCTGGGTTCAATCCCCATCACCAAAAATCAAATCAAATCAAATAAAGAACTTCCCAAAGATAAAATCAGATCAACCTGATTAGTCTTCATCCAGTATATAGTGTGCCCTTGTTGAGCAGAGCTAGGATACCAACCAATTATGGTTCTGGCTCTGCCAATAATTAGCTTTGGGTCATTTACCAATTCCATCGATCAATTGGGGCCAGTTATAGGAATGGTGCCAGGAAAACAAGCAGAGAATCCAAAAAGGGGGCCTTTGAAAGACTTTGTTTGGTTTGTGATCTCCTATGTCTTAACCATAAATTCATGTACTAAAATAATAAAATACATGTTTGTAAAAATATATTATGTATTTAAAATACTTTATTTTGCTAAGATTTTCTAGCATTGTATTTAAATTTCTCCAAGAAGAAATAAATAATATCAAACAATTTAAAAGAAGAATAATTTGTACTATTGGTATTTTTGCTACCTCTGGTAATTAATTCTTACTAAGGGAATTATGTTGATACAAGTGTGTTTTGGGTTGGATATGTGGTATCCCCCAAAATCTCACATATGAGACAATGCAAGAATGGTCAGAGGTAAAATGATTGGATTATAATATCTTTGACCTGATGAGTGAATTAATCCACTCATGGATTAACAGGGTGGTACCTTTAGGCAGGTATGGTGTGGCTGGAGGAAATAAATTACTGGGGGTGTGCCTTTGAGGTTTATACTTTGTCCATGGTGAACAGACCTTTCTCTCTCTCTCTCTCTCTCTCTCTCTCTCTCTCTCTCTCTCTCTCTCTCTCTCTCTCTCTCCTTTCTGTTGCTATGTCCTGAGCTACTTTCTCCCAGCATGCCTTTCTCCTGTATATTCTGCCTTACCTCAGGCTCAGAGCTGCAGAGTTGGCTGACCATGTACTGAACCTCTAAATCCACAAGCTAAAATAAACTTTTCCTTCTCTATGTTGTTCTTGGCAAGTCTTTTGGTCATAGTGATGAAAAGCTGACTAAAACAAAATGCTTCCTAAGCATAAAGGATAAATCCTGTTTTGCATGTGTGCAAATATGTGTGACATACAAGAACAAGGTTTGATCTTTCCCAGTGCTAAAAAATATATGCTCTTATCTATTGTCCCAACACATCTTTAGGCAACTTCTTTCCAAGATTCTCATCAACTCCAGTATTTTTTTGGTCAAATTATTTGTGAATTTTACAACTGTGAAATTCTAAAAACAGGAGAGTTACCTTTCTGTCTTCCAGATTCAGACTAATTCATGGTAGAAATAATAATGCTACCTATGTCCCTAAATCCTTCTCCTATTCCATAATATCATAGGACTGCTAAGATGTATTTGATATCATTGGATATTAAAAACTGACTTTAAGGGTTGGGGATATAGCTCAGTGAAGAGCTTACCTGGCATGCATGAGGCCCTCTGCTCCATCCCCAGCACCACAAATAATAAAAATGAAAGTAAAATGTGTTTGTATCTATCAAAATTGTTTACCTTTTATAACTTTTAAATCATGCTTAATTGTGCCACATTTGATTATGAAACTTATTTACATACATATAAATTACATAAGAAATTTCTTCTGTATTTAATGTAGAATACGATAAAAAATGAAACTATTTCAGTAATGGTTATTATTTATATCACACCTATATTTTAAATTCCTTAGATCCAATATTAATCTTTTGCTTGTGTTTTTGTTTTTTTGTGTGTGATACCAAGGATCCCACCCAGGGCCTTGTGTGGGGTAGGCATGTTCTCTACCATTAAGCTATACCCCTGGCCCAAAAATTTTCATAATTTATTGCCACCATGCATGGTGGCACTTGCCTATGGTTCTAGCTGTTCAAGAAGGGAAGGCAGGAAGGTCACTTGAACCAGGGATTTGATTTGAAACTAGCTTGGGCAAAACAGCAAGACCTTTTCTCAAAGAAGAGGGAGAGTAGGAGGAGAAAGAAAAATGTATTGCCTAAAGTGATTAATTGAATTTAATAAGTCCATTAGGGCTAAGGAATAAAACTGTTTTTGCCTTAGCAAATTCAAATTCAAATTTTTAGTTTTGAAATTTGGAAAATCTCTGAGTCTTTATTACCATGGAACATAATGATTCATGATTCGTAAAAGATACAATTATATCTTGGTAATTCAAAATTTGCCACTAGTGCCATTCAGGGGCCCATGTGTACTCAGCGCCTGAACACACTAAGTGCTGTGAGAGGTCAAGTGAGGAAGAAGATGTGAACTCTGCCTCTGAGGTCCAATGGTATTTCAGCACTATCTTAGGTATGTTTCAGAAATTATCTTATTGAATTTAACCCAATTTAAAACAATCCAGTGACATAAGAGTTATATATTTCTAGTTTATATACATACCTGAGGCTCAAAAATGTTATTTCCCCAAAGTCACACAACTAGGAAGTCGGAGGGACAGAATTTGAACTCAGGTCTGTCTGACTGTGTCCCAGGTCTTTAGCTTTCATCATGCCTCAGTGCCGTGTTGCCATAGAGGTATATGAAGTACTTATGTTTTTTTGGTCTAGAGGGTAATTAATATCAGGTAGCTTGTGGAAGAAACATTTGGTTTATTTGAATTAACTAGTTAATGTGGAAAAGAATGTTATTAGGCCAATTCCTCTGCAGAAGGCAAAGTATATTTGAGGAGCAGTAGGTGGCTCATTTTATAAAGAAGGATTCGAGGGTGGCTTGAAGAAAGGTAGCTTTTGAAGATTAAAAAGGAAGTGCGGGGCCCGAATGTAAAACTGCTAACATGTCCTACCAAGGGGATTAAATTTGCTTTTGTGGGAACAAAGTAGAGATATGAGCAGGTTGTGTTTTTAAAAGATAACTTTGGTAACAGTGCAAAAGGGGTGTGGATGAGGCAGGAGAAAGGGGGAGAGCACATTTAGCATGCTGGGACAAAGATCCAGCTCCAAGATGATGAAGGCTGAAGCCTGGACAGTGGTTTTGTAGACAGAAAAGGAGGGGCGAGAGTCAAGGCCTATTTAAGTAATAGAAGAAACAGGAAAGGGACTGGGATATAGCTTGGTGGTAAAGCACATGCTTAGCCTGCATGAGGCCCTGGGTATAATCCCCAGCATAGGAGTGAGGTGGGGAAGGAACAGGACATGGTGATGGGTTTTATGTAAGAATTTAAAAAAAAACAAAACAAAACTGAGATTTACAACTTAGTCAACTAGGTGGAAAGCCACATAAGTAGAGGTAATAGGGACAAGAGCGGAAATAACTTTGGGGTGAGGGTGGCACATAATATATTTGACTTTGGACGTGTTACATTAGAATTACTTGAAAGACAGTCACAGACAGCATGGGGAACTGTGTTGTAATATCATCAGGAATGAAGAGCCCTGGGAATGGAGAAAGGAAGAGATTCATGTGGACTGATTGGTCAAAGAAGGCTTTAAGAAGAGGGCATGAACTGCAAAGTAAAAAACAAACTACAAAAATTGAGTGAAAAGGTATTTAGGGAGGTTCAAATTTAAAATGTGTCTTATGTCTGCCACTTTGTTCGACATCTGTCTACGTACATTTTGATATATTTTTGTTAAATTTTCTCTAACATGTGAATGTCTTTATATTGGGTTGTAGTCAGGTTAATTTTTTATATTAATTAATTCATTTACCCATTCAATTAGTATTAAACCAATTACATTTAATAATAGGAATTACTTTTAAGAGTATACACAGTGCGATAAATGCCATGATTGTTATGTCTTCCTAATATATTGGTTATGTGCAATAACCAAGCAGCATCTAATCATAAAGAGAGGAGCGATTTCAGGACAGGAGGAGAAGATATTTAAGCTGAGACATGAAGGACAAATAAGAGCAAGGGAGGATGCTATTTTAGACAAAGACAAGGAATGTCTTGTGCAAAGTGCTAGTAACTATGACTAAAGTTAAAACTGCAAGAAAGACTATATCACAAAGGGCATTTTTTTTTGGGAGGGGGGCGCACAGGGGTTAAACCAGGAGTATTCAACCTTGGATTAGATCCCCAGTCATTTTTATTTTTTATTTTGAAAAAGATCTTACAAAGTTGTCCAGGCTGCCCTTGAACTTCTGATCCTTCTGCCTCAACCTCCAAAGTCACTGGGATTACATGTGTGTGCCACTGTGCCCAGCACAAAGGGTCTTGCATGCCTTGTAAGGAGTTTGAATGTTATCCTACTGTTAGGGGGGAGCCATCTAAATTTTTTCAATCAACTTATTTATATGATAACATTAGGGTATTGGGGGGGATTTTTCTAAATACAATGTAAAGAGTGTGGTAGAAGAAGACAAGAGTCAAGGCAAATATATCACATTCAAGTGAAAAACTATGATTGCATTAACAAAGGTGGTGACTATGGTGATAGAACAGAGTAAATATAATCCAGATCCTATAGATTGACTTGATGTAGAGGATGGGGAAGACAGTGCTGATAAAAAAAAAAGAAGATATTGAAGAGTGACATCCAGATTTCTGTCTTGAGCATTTGGATAGATAGGAAGGTTTCATTCACTGGAATAGAGGGTGCAGAAAGAGAGAAAGAAATGCAATTTTGTGGGAGATGATTTTTTTTCACTTTGAACACATTGCATTTAAGGTGCCTATGGGGACAACCTGTTGTAGACATTATGTGATTGGATATGAGCTTGGCTGGGAACTGAAATCATGGAATAACATAATTTGTGAGCTTGGTCTTAGGAGATGGCAGTGATCATGGAAGTCAGAAAGAGACAGACAGATAGACAAATAGAGAAGGAAGCAGGGAAGGGCAGTTAGGCCAAGGGAGTAATGTGACATCCAGAGTGAAAGAAAAAAGGTGAGCATATTTGAGAAAAATCAAACTTCTAACTACGAGGATACGACTGGAATGGTCCCCTTAAATCATAGACTGAGGAACTGGATTTGTTCACTAACCAGTAGGAGCCAAAGAGATTTTGAACTGGAAGAAGCATTTTTATGGAAGTCATTAGGAAGATTTAACTAGAATACGCATTGGAGTGGGAATGCAGAGGCCACGAAGTAGGTTATCAATGTATCAAAGATAGACAATGACACTTAGAAGTAAGGTAGATTCAGAAGTGAAAAGTAAACATGGATAGAAGAGATGATTGTGAAAATAGTAGTGTTACAGTTACTTCTGACCAAACATGGCAAACACTGGGACAGAAAATGAATATGAGAACAGCGATAACTTTGAAGAGCCTGGTTTAAAGAAATATGTAGCTTTCTTTACAAGTTGAACTCTGTGACTGTATTTCATAGAATTATGAAATGGAGTATGAGTGAGAGTATATCAGCATATTTTATTATTAAGGGTTTTTTTTCTTCTCCTCAAGTTTATCAAATTATAGCCCCAAACAAGACTAGCTGACATTTTTCTTTTCCTTTACTCTATAAGAGAAAAAAGAACTTAGAAATCTATTTGGAAAGAAACTAGAATGAGAGGACTCAGTTAGACTTTCCAAGGGTGATGGTCCTCCTCACTGGGCTGGACCACCATGGGCAGCTGAAGAATGGCCATACTGGCTGAACTGAGGGTTTGAGCTCATGACCTTGGCTGTCATCAACAGAAAACATGGATCATTTCCATCAGGACTGTTAATGTTTCTTTTGCTGATATCTTTGAGGTCTACCTATTGACCAACAGGAGTCTGATGCAAAGTCAAACACATCAAGAAGGCTGGCTGACATTTATGCTTAAGTGGCTCTCTGCTCTGGGGGTGAAGGAAGGTGTCACCATGGTCTTTGCTAGTGGTCTTCGCCAGTTCTGTGGTTTTATGGAAGTTATGGTTTTTTCAAGACAGTCAATTCTCCCTGCCAGACTACTACAGAAAGCTATTTTCCTTCAATTGTATTGCTCCGGACAGTCTACAAATACATTTTTTATTGCATAACTTCTTCTGCCTTCAAGTGCTTAGGTGAATTCTTTTCTTCAGTGACTTAACTTGTGAATTGGTTGTTATCCTTTCCCCTTTTCAGTAAGAGTCTTTATTCTAAGAAAAACTGTTTTAATTCCCCATTAGAAGAGAGATAGGAGACCCCAGCTTCTGGACCCAATGTTTGGATGCTTTTTGAGATGGAGGCAATTAGAAACTGCTTGTAATATGGAGATTAGACATTCTGTCCCCAGCATGGGAACAGGGCTGGCATCAGCTGAACAGGCAACTTCCTCAGGCCAGATAAAGGCCCAGAAGGAGCAGCTGCCAGCCGGGAGGAGTGTAAGGAAATAGGAAATTGATTTGAAATAGGATAGAAAAAAAGGCACAAGAATAAATGTAAGAATTGTCAAATATTCCCTTTTTTAGTCATATATATGTAGTTTCTATCTCTGTAGATGGTGATGTTTAGTTATTCTCTCATGAGAGTAAAAAGGCAGTGAACTCAGTGCATATATAAGAAGGACATGAAGTTGGTTTATTTCTTCATAATTGGAAGAAAATTGAATATGGATTTGTATTTTACTTTTTAGAAAGTCTTCTTGATCCTTTAGTAATAAAATTCAAAAAGCAGTGGAATATTCTAAACATCCTAAATTCAGACACAGGAAAAGTAGACTTTTTTTCCTTGCTAGATATAATGATATTAATTAAATTTCATATTAACCAGAGGAGGCTGGGCAGTTTCATGTCTGACTGTGAAGGTCACGGAGATTCTAATTTTCTATTGACAGTGGTTCTTTTGCTTTAACAGATGCCTTTAGGCATATCTTCATGTCTCTCTCTACTTCTTTGCTTAAGGGAGTGGGGAGTCATGTTAACAATATTTAGGATCACTAATAAGTAGGGGAGGTGTTTCCCTTCTACAAATAGGCAGGCTTCCTGGTGCATAACCTTATGAATATGATATCCTGGGAGAACATCAGGGAATAGGCAAGAGTGACAAAGAATACAGCTTTGTCTGTAGGGTTAAACTTGCCTCTGCCTGTGAGAAGACTAGAGATAGAACAGCGAGTTCTCTGTAGGATCTGACATTTGGTACTGCTATGTGATCTCTTCAGGCAGGAAATTGGTGTTATGATGTAACTTTACTTATGGAGAGACTCCTATTTGTAGAGCATCTTACTTGAGGTGGTTGAGAGGACATTCATTAGAAGAAACCCTGCACAACACAGTCATGCATAGCATAATGACGTTTCAGTCAGCAGGCTGCATTTATGACAGTGGTTCTGTAGGTTTGTGATGGAATTGCAAAACTCCCATTGCTAGTGATGATGCAGCCATTGTACCATCACAGTGTGATTGTATGATTTGGTGATGCTGCTATAAACAAACCTACCAGGCTGCAAGTCATATTAAAGTACAATGAATTCAATTATATACAGTATGTAATTCTTAATAATAAACAACTATGTTACTAGTTAATAGATTTATTACTCTGTACTTTTGAGCATTATTTTAGGGTATACTCCTTTTATTTATTAAATAAATTTATTTTAAAACTGTATGCTGTGTTATACTGGCAGTAGCCTCATGTATCTCGTGTTTATATCATGTCTTGATGCATCCAGGGACCATGTCAAGTGATTGACCTACACCATCTAGATTTGTGTATGATGTTCACATTATGATAGAATCACCCAGTGATGCATTTCTCAGAATGTATGTCTGTTGTTAAGTGACAAATGACTGAATGTAAACTTAGGAAGAATAAACACAGATGATATGGCTATGGTTACACCCCTGCCATCAACAATATGATAGCTCACACATGCTTTGTTACCCTCTGTTGCCTTGTAAAAAATCACCAGAGCTCTTCTCTTGAAGGGAAGAACCTCTCACTTCTCTATGCAAGAGATGTTAATATATGGAGTAGAATAAAGAAAAAAAATAGCTGCTTTCTAAATCATATCTGCATTAGGAAGTATACATTTGGAAATGGCTATGTGGATTTTTTAATTCATTCTTAAACAAAACCTTGATTTATAAATTTAAAATCAAGGGACAGGAAACCAAACAATTAGGGGGTGCAAAGCCAGTATGGAAAAGGAAAATTCTTAAGAAAATGAGTGAATTTAAATGTATAGTAACTGAAAAACTGTTATTCTAGCATATTAAAGCAATTGGAAGGAACTGGGGATGTTGCTCAGTGGAAAAGCACTTGTCTAATATGTGTGAAGCCCTGGGTTCAGTCCCTAGCACTGCAAAACCAAAAAGAAAAGAAACTGGAAGAAAGTCTTGCATGGTCACTTAAAGAATGCAAAGGTCCTGAGAGAGTTCCTTCTGCAGAGGGAAGGAAAAGTTGGGGTCCAGATGAAGCAAGACTTCCTAAGGTCATACAGCCCACAAGATCCCTGTCCAGAACCCAGGATTTCTAGAGAATTTGTAGAGAAGTAGAGAAATCTCTGAAGTGTGAACTCTGATGTTTCTTCACACGTTTTATTTCAATGTGCAAACTATTGAGGCTACTTTGTTTCCTTTATGTTCTTTTATTTTGCAGTGAGTCCCTTTTATCGTCAGTTACAGTGATGCTTACTCAAATAATCTAAGATGCAGACAAAAAGATACCTGCTTATTTGATTTGAATTTTGGCAAAGAATTTTCCTGACACTGATCATGAGACTACATGTTTTTGTTAAAATTGTCATAAATAATCACCAAGCAATAACTGCCTTAGAATAATTTAGTTTTCTCATTAATCATTAAACTACTATTAATTGCAACCTAATCTAACTGCATTTTTCCAGTTAGACCTTTTCTTTCTAATCATCCTTCTGAAATCCTGCCAGAAAATCTTTGAACCTAAATTCATCCAAAATCCACTATAGAATATAGCCCCCTAAAAGTGCAGTTACTCAACAAAGATTTGTACCTAACACTGACTTTCTCCTTATACTGACTGCATACATCATCTGAACTAAAGCTATCTTAGAGTCTGTAGTTAAAGTGACATAGTGATATATTGATCTAATGAGTAATATTATGAAATTAATTCTAAAATATTCTAACTCATTCTGCCTTCGTCTTTAAAATTCATTTGAATGATCACATTGCACAAACCTTTTGTTGAAAATCTTGCAAAGGCCATTGGCCAAAAATAACACAGCTCTACATATTTTCACAGTGGTTTCCATTTCAAATTCCATCATGAATTGTGAAACACCTGGATAATCTGGTGTCACAATCTTCCCCTTGACACTTGCCTTAGTGATCATGATTTTTGGTTTACCACGGCCTCAGGAGTTAGGTTCACTTTGCTTAGCATCAGTTAAATAGAGGCTCTTATTTTACCTTTCAATTTCTAGATCTTTTGGAAGACCTAATTCCTTCTGCAACAGTTCTAAGAGAAAGAGACAGTCCCAGAAGTCTACTGTCACTCAGAAGTTGAAGGCTCTCAAGACTAGATACCCAACTGGAGTTTTCCTTACCTGGCAGCCTCTGTCTCCACCTGTTCTTTACAGCTTCCTTCCTTCTCCCACTTTTTAGGGAACTCATTTTTGTATGATTTTCCATAAGCTGTTGAAGTTATCCCTAGCAAGACCCAAGCATACTTGGTTTCTACAAACTGATACAGACCCTAGGTAGAAATTCACCAAAAAGATCCAGTATGTTTCCCTACAGAGTATTTTAAATAATGAAAATACAGTTTTCTTCCCAACTTTTACACTCGTCTTGCCCTGAGAGAATTAAGGAAAGCATTTCATATGGAAGTACCTAAGGTGTTTCAGGCACATAATAGGCACTCAATATGTGTGAGTGGAATTCAAGTCTAGAAACTGACGAAAAAGAAAAAGACTGATTTGTACACTGGCTGTCTCCATTTCCTTACCATCCGCAAGCTTTTCAACAACCATTAAATCTGACATTCACCCCATTATTCTGCTAGAAATTATCCTCCTTTGGGTCACAAATTGCTTCTTCCTGCCAGTTTCAAGAACTTTTCTTCAATCATCATAAGTATTAATTTGCAACATGGAGCTTTGTTAACCATCCTCCATCCCGTTCCCAGAGCCACTTCTTGAAGTCTCTCCTCCAGGGCTTGTCAGGTTACACTGCTGATTCTCTCCCGGTTTCCTAGAGGTTGCCTTCTGTCTCCCTACTGGCTGAACCTCTTCAACGTGGTTCTGGAATGTAAGCATCTCTCAATATTCCTGCTTGGCCCGTTGTTTTCTCAGTTCACTCATGGTCTCTAAGATCTCATCTAGGCTCATAGATATCACTGTTTTAGAACCTGGCTAGTAAATCTGCAGTACACCACTAAATCCCCTCTTTCCATCTTACAGTTCTTGCTGGCACGTTTAGATAGAGTTGTCTAATGAAATGCTCCCTTTACTCCACTTCCTCTCTCTAAGCCATTTGTCTTCTCCTGGAACTTCCTTCTTTCCCTGGGCCTAGATCTATAATTAGAACCTGGTTCTGAGGGGTTGTGGTTCTCAGTAACCTCCATTCACCTTTTCCATGCAAAGGAAATTTAATTAGATTCATTAAGAAGATGAAAGAGATGAAAAATAGATATAAGGAAATAGCAAAATAATAATACAATTGAGTATAACATGACAATGCGTATTTTAAGAAAAGATATAAGAATAATCATCTTCAAGTATATGAAGGGCCCTTATTGAGAAAATAATGACCAGCTGCTCCTCATTTTACTGAAGACTGAGTGAGAGCTTTTGGGGCTTTGGAGATTTAAGTTAGAGACGGTCAAAACAGAATCACCTTCAGAAAGCAATACAAAACTTTGTCATATATTACTTGGAATTGATATGGCACTGCAGGTTTTTTTTTTTAAATAAGTAAATGCATCTGTGTGGGGTATAATTTAGATGGGACTATTTGAGAGAGACCCTGGAAGGTATCACCAAACTTGATCATTTATTACATTTATGTCCAGTTTAATAGTCATGTGACTTTATAATGGAAAAGTATTATTACAGAATCTTAAATATACTAACCTTGAACTACCAGTGGTGGTAGGTGCCATTAGGTCACAGCCTCTGTCTTTGAAAAGCTTGTGTTAGGTTTAGGGGTGTGTGTGCTAAGTGTATTCCTGTATCTGCAAGAGAGGTAGAGAGAAAATTAAAAAAAAAAAAAAAGAAGAAGAAGAAGAATTGTGCGATAAATACAAGCGATTGGAATGTGTTCAATGGCAAGAAGTTTCTTCAGTCTGGACTATTTGTTTCCACTGATCCATTGATCCACCCTTTCCAGAACCATTATTTATTTAGTGTCTACTTTGTGCAAGATACTGCGCTACCTGCTAGGGAATCATTTAAGATATTGTCCCTACCCTTGAGTATTTATGGTCTGGAAGAAGTTACAAAGACATGTAGCAGAATATAGACTGTGAATGTTAGAATCAGATTTTTTGCAGAATTTAATGGTGGTACAAAAGAGGGGCCCTCAAACTGTTCTTGGTGCATCAGGGAAGGCCGAGAGGAAGAACTGACTACTAAGCCAAGTTGTGAACAGGCAGAAAATGTCCAGGTAAAAAGCAGAGGCTTCAAGCATACTTAAAACTAAAATGACATATAGAAATGTGCACCCACATAATTTATGTACACTAAACAAAAAGTCATTAAAACATATTCTATATAACTGTCATGAAAACATTTGAAATTAATACATTATTGATTACCCAGATTTATTTGTCAATAAAGAAATGTTAAACCCTTTGAAAAAATGATCTTAATATATGTAGGTTCTTTGAAAATTTTTAATATTATAAATTTTAAAGGGTGAAGGTAGAAATCTGTGTGATTCCTATGTTCTGCCTACTGCATAGAGGTTTTGACCTGTGCAGAGCTATTGGCACTACACATAACTACTCATTTGACAGCATCACTACATCCCTAGTCACCAATGGTTATCTAATTTTTGGTGTCTAAACAAACAAAAGAACTTAATTTATTAATTAATTTATTTAATTAATTTGTCTAATTAATTAATTAATTTAATTAATTAATTTAATTCTTCTAAATTAATTTATTAATTAATTTATTTAATTCAAAGATATGTTGTCTAGCTTTTTTACTTTTAAATGAAAATGGTTTTTGAGAACTAACACTAGTATTTGGGGGATGGGTAAATGGGATTGTAGTTGGAAATGAATAGGCCAGATTGAAGATATTGTTCTGTAATTAAAACTATTCAATGATTTTTATTTATCACATCTACATTTTTTGAACTCAAATTATCAAAGAATACATACAAAATATCCCTCCAAATGTATTCCTGCTTTCAAGACCTAAAAATAAGATGAACCCAATGGGTTGCCAAGCATGGACAAACACTGCCATCCCTGGGTAGGCCTGGGAATTAAGTTTGACTGCCAGCAGATGCTCTATCCCCCATGTGCCAGGGATGAGAAGCACACCCTCTCTCTTAGACACTCTTATATTTCCTCAGTAGTGGAGGTTTATGATGGAACTAGGCTTCTATACACTTCTTTGTACTACAGACTGCCTTCTAACATTGCCTTTGGACACCTGGTGGCTTGACTTGGACCTTCAGCTCTTGCTATGTACTTAGCTCCTGGCATCCCTACCCCCAGCTAACTCTTGCTGACCATCTGGATTTCCCTTGAAACTCTGCCCTCCTGCCCCTGGCCTGTTCTCACCACCAGGTAGGAATGGTCTCCCCTGCTCACCTCCTTCCCTCCCGCTTGGACACTTGCCAGTACAGGGCTGAAGCTCACCAAGCCATTTGGATACAGTGCATTGCTTGATTGCCCCCTGCAAGGAGTCCAGACCTGTCACATACACCCAGATCCTGCTTCCTCCTCTTTCCTGCCTGTCCAGGTTGTAGAGAACCCAGCAGGCTTCTGCCCAAGGTCATCTGAATTAGGACAAAAATAAGGACTAGTTCCTTTGGCACACACCAGACATGATTAGATCTTAAAGGAAGGGTTTTAGGTCTTCCTAATGTATCAGACTGAAGAAAGCTTTGTGTGTGTGTGTGTGTGTGTGAGAGAGAGAGAGAGAGAGAGAGAGAGGGAGAGAGAGAGAGAAAAAAATTTTTACCTTTAAGAAAGAAAAAGAAAACTTGCCTTTTAGAAATGATTTCAGATGTGGGTCATTTCTGATAGTTGTGAGATAAATATGTATATTGTGAGTGGAATTTCCTGTAGAATAAATTAAACAAAGAATCACCTACATATTATGCTAGCCTTTTAGATTTACTGTAGACATCTGTGAAAAATTTTGAATTGGCCATTCTTACAAGACTTTGTTTTCAAACCTTTATTCCTTTTCCAGTATAAATGATAATTGAAATTTATTACAGAATAATCTTAGAAATATGATTTTAAATACAGTCTTATGTTAGATTGTAACAGAGTCCATTTAAAGAAAGTTATGTGCTCCTGACAAAATAACAGTTTGCAAAACAAAATAAAACCTAAAATTTATTCATGGCATGTAACTGGAGTAATAGTAACATTATTATGTACCAATTTACGTCAGTGCACTGCAATTTTGGTAACTTAGTTTATTTGACATTTATTTTGAAAATGAAAAACTTTTAAAATAAAGGTAAAATTCTTAACACAGTCCACTTAGATAAACTACAGTGGCAGATACATACTGGCCCATGACGATTTTTAAATCAGATGTTTAGGAATGTTTTTGATCATTACATTCCTTTATTAGATTTCAGCTTGCAGAGGATGCTAACATTGGCATTATTTGTTACTTTACCTCTAGAGGTAACTTTAAAACACAAGAGAAATAAGATGCTGTGCATTTTTTCCCCTTCCGAAATCTACAAATTATCAATTTCTAAAATTGAATATCTTGTTCTCAAATAGTTGATGTGCCTTATCCATAAAATTTTGATTTAGAAAATTTTTTAGTGAAATGGTTAGTCAGACTTGGGGCCCATCAAACTTAGGACTGAGTTTAGTCCATGATGATCTATAACTGTATGGGAACATTCTCAACCCTTTATGTTCTTGTTTCCTTCTCTGTAAAATGGAGTAATAATATTTGTTCATAGGAACTGAGAGAATTAAAAAAAAGGAAAAAAAAGATGTGTGTTGACCCCAGGATCTGGTTCAGTGATAGAGCATTTGCCTGGTATGCATGAAGCCCTGAGTTTGACCCTCAGCATTTTGTGTGCATGTGGGGTTGCAGGGAAGGGGCAGGAAGGTAGGTGTTAAATGCTCAATATAATGTTAGCCATAATACAAAGTGCTCGGTGGTAGTTTTTATCATAGGCATATTTAAAATAGCAATAAGTGATAGATTTTGATTTTTTTAGTATCTCTGACAATATGATTTTGGTGCTTAATAATTAGAAGGGAAGGTAATCATCTCAATTTCAATTACACTCTAATTTTTCTTCAAGGTTGTTGGCCTAAGCAGAGAGAGGTCAGAAGCACTCTTAATATGAAACTAAGTTGGTTCCAGTTTGAAGTAAGAGTTCACTCTTGGACTTTTTTTTTTTTTTTTAATACAATTTGCTTTGATTTGGTTTGGTTCATGCATTTTTAAAAATCTTCCTTGTGGTGTGCAGTCATTAGGCTTTTATGCCTAAAGAACTGAATTCAGTTATAAGTAAAATTCATTTAATATTGCAAGTATGATTCCATGTGGTTATTTATTCACAACATAAAATAGCCACATAATTCAACATATTTAATAGTGTCTGCTCATGGAACTGTGGGGAATTCTGCAGATCTTAGACAAGAAGTGCTTAAGTTATGGAAGGCAGTATCTATTATGTTAATTATCCCTGACATCATCAATATGGCAAGCTATGGAAGAAGAAAATAGGAGTTGAATGTGTGCATTATGACTGTACATCTCTGTGGAACTCTGGTGGACCCTGTGTTTAAAATACGGCAGTGATTTAATGCACAGATAGGTGTGGTCACAAAACCTGTTTTCCTGGAAGACATATGTGGAAACCATCCTTCATATTTCAGCAATAGAAATAGTTTAAAACCACATCTCTTCCTCTGCCTCTTTCCCATGGGCTGCTGCTGCTACTGCTCAGCTAAACTCAAAGTAAATCCTTGATAATTCTCAAGAGATGTTGTCTCTGTCCAATTTGAAAAGAGTTTCGTATTCAGAAAAGGTAAAATTAGGCATACGTGTACAATATTCCAACATAGTCCATTATAAAAATTTGCTTAACCTGGACCTGATATTTATAGATGGGCATCACTTAATTAGCATTTTAAATTGGAACTTTAATAAATGCTATCAATCAGTGACCAATTTACATAGCATTTATCTGGGGAAATGAGCATGCCAAATATCAGTCTTCTTAAGATTCATCTTGACCCAAACTGTGATTTATCTAAGATCTTAGAACCTTTAGTTCTTCTATTAGAGTGTTCATCTTTCTGTGTTCCAATGTTCTAGTCCAGATCTGAAAATGTGTAGTCATCAAAAATCAAGGGGTACATTTCTGGAGTGCAGATGAGCTCCCACATCCTGGCAAATTTTAACTGTTCAATGTTCTGCCTATTTAATTCTTCTAAGATTCGAATTGGATAGCTTCTTCATCCTCTAAGTAATTATATAGAGTTTATTTGCAATTAGTTTAGGCAACTCCCCCCAGAAGAGTCACATGCACTACAATGATCTTTGAAATGATCCTTTTCAAAATATTATGACTTTGGAAGTTATTTGTTTAAGAGCTAGAAATTTTTTGGTGTCCCACAAAATATCTATTGTTCTATTTTTTGACCCAATTTTACTGGAGAGAAAGAATTTAAAAACCTGGAAATAACTTGGAAATTTAGACTGTGTCAAAGGACTGTCTCAATTTTAGATAATTGCTGTGCATTTAAATAATTTCTGTGACATCTGAATAATATCCTAATTAAAGGATATGTTGATCATTGAGAGAAATATATAGGATGGCTGTGATAATCATGTTATATAATAGGATGTGTTTGGTGAGTCATGTTTCTACAAGAACCAGAGTTAAAGAACAATAAGGTGTAGACTTTGCTTAAACACAGAGTACCTTCAGATACTTCCATGTATGATAATGAATGTGTTGGATGGTCATGGAAATTGAAAAGGCAAAGTTCCCTCAAAAAGGTAAAGGAGCTATTCACATTCTTCTAACATTAGATATAAAAAGTGACAAAAGTCAAGGCAGAGGTAATATGCTAAAAAAAAATATTACTTTTCTTGTTGAATTCTAGGAATGTGGAAAAAATTTAGTCTTTACTGGAAGGGGGATGCTATTTGTAATCTAATGATAAATGGAGAACACAGATCCTTTGTCAGGTATTGGGGATGGATTGGTTTAAGTCTATATTTAGAAAGAGTTAAAATGCGAAACAGAGCTCATATGGATATGTTGATTATAGTATTGTGACAAACATGTTTTTGATTTCTTATTTATTGATAAAAGTACTTGAGTTTTTAGGCATTGGAAGAAAACACAGGTAGCTCAAAATTCATAAACATTCATTCATTCCTCAGTTTACAGGAGGAAGAGGCTAAAGGGGGTAGGAAGAATGTTGCAGAAGAAAGAGAAATCCAAGGGGGACACGGGACTGGAGGCAGTGCAAAAATAATGATAAAAGTGTATCTGAAGGAGGGAAAGGACAATTTTTTAAAGAATAAGAATTTAAGTGCAGCAGTACTTAAGTATATTTTATTTAAAAGTAAAGCAGGTTAGAATATCACATTGGTTTTTTCACTGCAAGGATGTCCACTTCTGGCACACAATTCAGAGCAGCTCAAATCCCTTGAACACACGCCCCCAGCCCCTTCTCTCCCCCGCGGCGGGAGCCTGTGTCGCTGGCGCGCGGACGGGGTGCAGACGGCCCCGCCACCCTCCGGGCCGCGCAGGGGCCCGTGGCGGGGCTGAGCCCGGGCAGCAGAGGCCGAGCCGAGATCGCGCGCTGAGTGGGTCCCCGCGGCACTCACAAGCGACACCCAGCCCCGCGCCCGCACGCCCCGCGGGTGCCTGGCTTCGGGGCCCTGCCGCCGACCCCTCCCGCCTGCCTGCGAGGTACTGGTGAGCCCGCCTCTCCCAAGCGGCGCGTCCCGTGAGCTCTAAGACTTAGTTTGGCGGAGAGGTGGGGAGTGTGGTCGTCACTCTGGTTTGGATTAAGTAAACACCTCGGATGCGTGATGCATGAATGGTGGCAGAGCAGGGGTCGCATTCATTCATGTGTTGGGAAAGAGCTTTTTTTTTTTTTTTTTTTTTTTTTGCGTGCACAGGAAAGTAGTGCTCCTAGAAAGAGAGAAAAAAATCTATTTGCAAAATCTACAGCAGCCTGAGAAACCACATCAGAGAATACTGATGTTCCACGGCTCTGCCTGCGTGTGGGGGGTGGATACCTCCGGCCTGGGTCTCCAAAGCGCGGCGGTGACCAGTTTTCGGTGCAGTTTTCACATTCTTCGTTTGAGGCATGGCTGTGGAATGCTCCGGCGTGTGTGTGTGTGAGTGTGTTGGGGTGTCGGCGGCGGGGCGGCGGCGGCGGCGGCCCGGCCCGGCCCGAAGGGGTTAAGCGTCGCCGCCGCCCCCTCCGCGGCCGGGTGTAAACAGAGGAGCCTCAGCCTATCATGTCTGGCTGCCGCTCGCAGCCCGAGCCCCGAGCCCGGCGCTGTAACATGATACGCTCCAGACCGAGGCAACTTGGCAGCGCCGGGCTCGGCTCCGCACGGCCACAGCGAGGGCGCGCCGCGGCAAGGTGGGTGAGCGGCTGCGGCGGGTGCCGCGGCCTGGGGCGGACGCGCGGCTCCTCGGCGCGGCTCCTCGCGCGGCTCCCGGCGCGGGTCACCTCGGTGGCTCGCTCCGGGGCGCGCAAAAGGCGGCGGGGCTCCTCGCGCTGGTCTCCTCGGTGGCTCGCTCCGGGGCGCGCAAAAGGCGGCGGCGGTGGCGGCGGCGGGAGCAGCGGCAGCAGCGGCACCGCTTTTCTCCCCGCCGGTGTCGGAATGGGAGGAGGCTCCGCGCGGGTTTGAAATCGGTGCAGAGGCAACATTAGCATCTGAAATGAGGTGGCTTTTTAACCCCTGAGGGACCAAATTTAAGGATTTAAAAGAGGTGAAGGCTGAACTTTCTCCATTACTCTTCGTCACCCGGAGTGGTGCAGGTAGCCGCGGGCAGAATGGAGTCTTTTGTTCCCGGTATTTTTAATTAGATGGATTTTTTTTTTTTTTTTTTTATGAGTAGTATACAGTCCTAGCCCATGAGGTAAAGCTGCCTTTTTTTTTTTTTCTCCCTGCATTCTGTGACTTTTACCATGTATCTTATCGATTTCGTGGGGGAGCAAATCTTAGCAATAATGATTTTGGATAATTTATGTCTGAAATGTTTAAAAATCTGCATTGAGCTTAAATTAATCAGCCCTTTGGTTCCATTAACTGAAATCCATCATGCTAATTGCTTAATGGGGAAAAAGGTACAAAATAATTTTGCTAATTAAAAGAGCAGTTTTTCGCCTGCGAAATACTTAGTGTGTGCTTTTTGTCGTGAGGGTTTTACAGAGTCGAGTCTCTGAAAGAAATTCAACTTTGCAGTTGTGCTTCGAAGCAGGTTACTCCTGTGGAAAAAGAGTTCGGAATGGTTTGGAAAAACTTGTGCAGTATCTGTTAAAGTTAAAAATCTTTTGCCCATTTGTGTGTGTATTTTAATGAAATAAAACAAGGATCGGTGGCAGCTCTCAGAATGAGAAATCACATGTCCTCCCTCTCGTGTGCTAGCGTCTCTATCTCTCTGGAATATCTTATAAATGATATGTACAGATATATGTGCCTGTGTCACAAAGTCATTTTGTCTTCTGAAAGCCTAATATAATCAAATTCAGTGCCTTCAGATGGTGTAGTTGAAGATTTGATCCCCTTCCACTAAAGTGGAAATACTTTCAGTAATTGAAAGCAGATTCACGTCTGGAGTTGTACAAGCCAAGGTTTTCATTTTTAAAATAAACCTTTTGTTCTCTGGTTTTAAATGTTTCAGAGATCCATCCAGAGACCTCTGTGTGTTAATTGTTCAAAGTAGTTCTTAAAAAGGATTGAAAATGTCCAGAGAAGGCGTTTTAGAAATACAGCTAACTTACTAAGCTTCCCTCTAATAGAATATTTTAGTGTAGCAAATACTGTCTGTGCCCCACATTTTGTTTTTTCAGCAGATTCCCAGGCATTACAATGCATCTGTAATGTTCAAACCACCAAAACCTCAAACAGAGTCCATGTGATTTCAGAGACTGAAAACTTGAGAAATTTTGGTATTATCCATTTTGTCCTGTGATTTACACAATTTGATGAGAAATTTGAAATTCAGTATAAAGTATGTTTACTTTAAGGAGATTATACGTGAACTAATCCACTGAAACTTAAAAAAGAAAAATACATGATTGGAGGTTGCTAACCTGGTTCCTGTCTCATCTTTGGGGGCTGAATGTTAAAGGCTTAAAAAAATTGACTGTTAAAGACTGAAATTAGGATACATTTTAGACAAAGAGGGAGTCACTTGATCTCTTATTAGCTTCGAAGATAGAGAAGAATGGAGATGTATAAGAGCGTCACCTTCCTGCTTCAGGACGTGAAATCTAAAATAAATTGTAATTATAAGGAAAAAGTTTAAAGAGTTGTACTTTTAACAATAACAGTTGAGACCAGGAAAAAAAAATAGGAAGGATTATTCTTGAATGTTTTTAATTACTAGTTTCTTAACCTGTTATATTGATTATTCATAAAATGTGAACAGCATAACATGGCAGTTGGATTTCTTAGGAACTACTTGATAGCTGTGTATTTTACCTTGTCTTCTAGTCTTTCTGATAATCTTTTGAGTATATTATAATAGATGGGAAGTTAATAACTTCATCACAATTAAAAGGATATTTAAATCTTGTTATTATTTCTCATCTACAAGTTCTCTTATAAGATATCAACATTCCAAATATTCATCTAATCTTTACCAAATAAAACCTTAGTTTTGGCTGTGTTGCATCACGATTCTTAGATATCAGTGGCCTAGTGTGTGGCATAATAGAATTTAGTTCTCAAAGATTTAGAAAAAGAAAAGTGACTTCGCGTGGACCCTTACTGTGTACAGATGTCCGGACACAGATTTTCAGTGTAACATCCTTGTCTGAACATTTAAACTAACCCTTTTTGTGGCTTCTGTTTACTGTTAGTTCTTATATCCTTACATTTTTTACTTGGGAAAGGGGTACATAGGATCTTCTGTCATCTGAAATAATACATTCAATTTATCATGGGACTCCTGTCTTTCATAATGTAGGCAAGTGGCAAAGGAGGCACTGTCTAAATACAGTGATCTTGATAATTAATGCCATAAAATAGATTAAAATGCTGTATTCCAGGTATTCATTTCCTTAAAAGGGCCACCAGAACAGCGTTGCTAAGCACCCGTCACCACTGCAAGTAACAGAAAATGACCCAAATTAAAAAACCTGTTCTAAGCTGTATTCTTGCATTTTCTAAAGTGCATTTCAAAAGGTTTAACAAGACTCATTCAATTAGTGGAGAAAAAGGATCTATTTTCAGCTCTGATCAGCAATTAAGAGATTGGGCTTTGGAACATCAGTTTTTTATGTTTATAATTTATTTTGTTTCCTAGGTTTTACTTCAACTAAACAATTGTGAGTGGAGATTTTTAACAAACTACCTTTCTAGTAATCCAGATGTAAATGCTAAAAACAGGACAATATATTTGTTTACAAATTCTACCTAATTTTTTTTAATTAACTTTTCCTCATTTTTAAAAAGTTTAAATTTTACACTAATATGGTATATTACAGCTTTACTGTAGATTTCTTACTCTGAAAATATATATGTATATGTGAGTAGATGCATATATGGGTTAAAGCATGACCATAATTATTCCGAGTTAGTGTAGATTATGAATACCTTCCTACCTAACACTTGAAAAATCGAATATTCTTTTTTATGGATATTTAATATTATGAAAATGGTACCATCTAGGAGATAGAGTGATATGTTGAAGTAAGAGAGTAAATTTAAAAATTGGGGACAGTATTTTGTTTTTTTTTTTTTTTTAACCTCTACAGTGAACTGTATATACCCTTCTAGGTTTGACCAGAACTTCTAAATAGTTATGGTTAAAAACCTAATTCACTATCAGAGTGTTTACTGAGTTGTGTCTCCCAGTGACCTGATTCTTGGCTAACACAACAGCACTCACAAAAACAAGTTGTGAACTTCCTGGCAGAAAGAAAGGAATGGAAGGATAGGGACTGTTAGAGGAATAGGGGAGTGGAGCAAAAGGATTCCCAAAGGTTCAGATTAGGATTATTGGCAAGACTTCTGCTGTATCACATTGATCTGGACAAGTCTGAAGTGTATAAATATAGATTTTACGTTATTAATCGTAAGTGCTGCTTTGGCTATAATCTTATGTGAAGTGATTCCATATCCTGGAACACTGAATATTTTAAAGCCAAAATAACACTTATTCTTTCTTATAAAAGAGATAGTTTACATTAGAAATTGGTTACATTTAGATTTATCAGGTTGTTTGGCATTACAGATTTCTCCAGCAAGAGGTAATATAAAATAAATAAAATTTGTATGACTCATTGGAATTTTCTCTAGAATAAAAAGTTATTACAATTCACATTTATGTCTTCAGCCTTTTAATCTGAATTGAAGTCTCATTTTAGGTACTTGGAATGCATAGTTTGTTTTTGACATATCAGTTTATTTTTCCTCCTACAGAATAACCATAATGGCAAGTAGATACTATATGTGTTTGAAATGGTATGTATTTCAATATTTAAGAAGTCAGTTGTTTAAAAATTGATTTTCATATGTTGGTTTTGGTTACAAACCTAACCGTTGTTCAATTACAAATCCTCTGCTTAAGTTTTGCAATATTTACTCTAAATTTTTACTATGTCACGTTGAAAACAACTCCCTCTAATTTATGCCAGAGATGTTAGTGGTTGTAAATTAATTTCACAAGAGAAGAAGAATAATTAAAAAGTACACACAAATATTTAAGGCTGAATTGCATTTCAATAATAGATACATTTGGGAAATCACATGCTTTAGTATTTAAAAGAAAAAGTTTCTTAAGTGTTGTTCTCTTCCTTTGATGTTAAACAATATTTGTCATAAACATCTTGTTTTGTATAGTTAAAAGGCAGAATGTATTATAAAGAATACCAGAATGACTAATATAGAACAGAAAATAATTTAGTTTTTTTTTTCTAGTTATATATACTAACAAACTTTTTGAGAATTTAAAATGATATAGAAGTCTTAATAAATTCTTTTGGCGTTAGTTTGTGCATGACATCCTTTTGCCTTAGTCTTAAACTGTTTCCAGCAGGAAAAGAGAGGACCTGCTGTCTAGAGACCTGTAAAATGTGGTATGGAACACATTTTATGCCTTTTCTTTTAAATAAAACAAAATTACCTTATACAACAAATTTAACATTGTTAACCTTTTATAATTATTTAACCATTATTTCATTTTACCTCCTGCTTAAAAGTTGTACATTAGTGGAGTAGACACCTGGCTGTGCTCTTAAAAGTTTATTTGTCTTTCAATTCCTGTGATAGTAGGGGGCAGTACATCTCCTTAATTATCTTTGTTCAGGGAAATGCTGAAAGGCCAGGGTAGTTAAACAAGGCCATTTGGATTTGTGAGGTCGAAGTCAGATGCAAGGAAAGTGGTTAAATGCATTATCATCTTATTGAGCCCATCATCAGTAAAGTGACCTTGATGGAGGTGGAAAAAGCCATTTGGTCATTTTTATGACAGCCACCCCTGCTTGTTTTATCACTGACAGATTTTTACATATTGCTTTATCTATTTCCTTCTTTTTGTTTTCCTATATTATTTTCTCTCATTATAGATTATCATAGTGAAGATGAAAACTAAAATGATGGTAGATTTTTAATGATGGTAGATTTTCCTTCAGAAGTTTATTTCATATATTCACATATATATATTCCATATGTATGAAAAAAAAATATATATATATTTATGGAAATATCCCTTCATTAGAAATTAAAGTGATCAGACTAGCTGACCATTCTGTTATTTGCTTTTAAGGGTCTTTTAATGATGATGATTAGTCTCTTTGCAAAGAAGCTGCAATTCTACTACTTTTCAAATTGTTTTTTAAGCTATTAAGAGGAAAGACTTGCCAACTTCAGTTTTAGCAGTGGGAATAATGTTTGTTTTAACAAGTGCCTAAGTATGTTTACATGAAGGTTATTTAAGTTTTAGTAGTTCTATTGCCGCTGTTCTAGTCATCACTTCCCTTAAGAAGTTAAAACAAAGTCTTAAGATTTATAGTTTATATTTCTCAACTTTATGGCCAATATTTTCCTTGTGATGTATTTTATACCAACTCTAATAAAATGAAATTCTTGCTTAAATATTTGAACAAGTATTGTTCAATAAGAGGAAGAGTTTTATTAAATGTAGTACAAGATCTAACCTTTTTGGAAACTCCAGTTACAGCAATTAAGTGCTGCATACAAGATTTTGTTTTCCTAGACAAAGCTGTCAAACATTACTGATTAGAAGTTAGCTTATGCTTTACTTTTTACTTCATTGTTTTATGTTACAATCAATCAGAGCTAAATACAAATCTTATCATAAGAAAGAAAAAGTTGGCCCATTAACAAAATACCTAAAATGTTATTTCAAGCTTTATTGGAGATGGAGCTATCTCCTTATCATTGTGCTATGAATTATGTAACACTAAAATCTCAGGAACTCAGAATCACCAAAAATAGTTCCTTCAGGAGAGTCACATTTTTTGATGGCAAAGGATTTATTCCCTTGACTTTGTATTTAAAAAACCAACATATTGCATTGTCATATGTTTAAAATGAGTTTTAAACCCCTCCCATCTCCCACTCTACCCACCATCGGGGGCCTAAATTCAGCCACTTTTCATCTCTTACTTTAAGTCTGCTTCATTAGTTTTCCACCCTGGTTGCCCTGCCTTCTGTCTGTCTCTTTAATCCAGCCTCCTCGCTGTCATTTCAGTTGTCATCCTGATTGGTGTTTTATCAGACCCTTCAGGATCTCACCTCAAACCTCCATTGCTCTTTTCTGCGTACCTTTTCACCTGTGCTACAACACTTTGGCTTGTCTGTGTTAGGTTAGCTTCTTCTTACCGTCTCACAAATCTTTCAAGAATCTACTTGCATGGCATTTCTTCTCTGAAGCCCTTCCTGACTGCCTGAGGGCGAAGCTGGCTTCTCTTCTTCTATACTTCCATTTCACCCAATACATATTTCTGTTACAGCACTTACCACATTATAGTGTAATCATTTGTTTACATTTCTCTCTCCCCCATGAGGGGACAAGTTCTTTCAGGTCACAACTGTGTCTTAATCACCTTTTTATGTACCAGCACTAAGGACAGTACTGAGAAAATAATATTCAATAAATGTTGAGTGCTTATTGAATGAATATATTAAATATAATTTAATTTCTTGGTGACAGAAAGTCATCATTATGAACATCATTTATTTTACTGTTCTGTGTTGAAATATGAGAATTTGCTCAGGAGCTGTTGAGAAGTATCTCCAGTCTAAGGGGACCCATATTGGCAATGCCTACTATTATTGTTATCTCACATTTTTGAGTCCTTGCTATGCTAAATGTCTTATACATAGCATTTTGTTTTCTCACCACATCCCTTTAAGAAGGAATCTCCCATTTTACTCATGGGGAAATTGTTACTTATTTAGGTTAAGTAAGTTCAAGGTTACAGAGATATTAGGTAGTGAACAATGATATGTAGGCCACACAATGTGATTCCAAACCTCTGCTTCTAGATATCACACTCTCTTTTATTAAGAATTACAAGGAGCAGTCCCAAGTACCAGAGCAGGTGTAATTTTTTGCTCCAGGGATTGAACCCACAGGTGCTTAACCACTGAGCTACATCCCCATCCCTTTTTAATATTTTATTTAGAGACAGGGTCTCACTATGTTGCTTTGGGCCTACGTTGCTGAGGCTGGCTTTGAACTGGTAATCCTCCTGCCTCAGCCTTCCAGGCTGCTGGGTTTCCAGGTGTGTGCCATCATGTCCAGCTCCACAGGTGTAATTTTTAAGTGGATTTTCATTTTCTTCCCTTGTTGTTATACTGTCATGTTGCACTTCTTGTTACTTTGTCATCAAACAACCAAGATTATTTTTTGTTGTAATTTATTCACAAAATAGGAATAAACAAGTTCTGAGTTAAAGCTTCTACTCAGAGTGAATCTTATTAATTTTATTAGTTTTGACTTCTTGGAAGCCTTTTTTGGCCTAACATACATTTCTTTGAATTTTTGTTCAGGTAAGACTTTTGGATAGTTGAGTACCAATTACATGGTAGATGTTCCAGTGAAGCAAAATGTTAATTTTCACAAATACTTTTTAAAAAAGTTTAATGAATCATAGCAGTAAATTTGAATGAAAAATATGCTAAATTTGCATGAGCATGAGAATGGTTAACTAGAAACGTACACATGTTACTAAAGATACTTCTGACAGAAACAGACACACATATACACATACCACCATATTGGATGTCATATTTACCCTGCATATTTTATATGTGGAGAAACCAAGGCCTAATAATAGTTAGCACGTATTGAGTATTTAGTAAAAGCTCTTTTCTATGGTAAACCCTTTATAGAGATACTATTTCATTTATAGAACAAATCACGGAGTTTAATACTTTTATAATCCCCATTTTAAAGGTAGGGAAATGGAGGCACAGAAAAGTTGAATAAGTTGTTAATTAGAGATAAAGCTAGGATTTGAACCCAGGGGAGAACATACTTAAGTCTGCTGCTTTCTCCTATGGGAATGATTGGAAAGCACCATATCATTCTACTGAGAAGTAATGGGCCCCAGGATCCCTACAACACCTAGTATGTAGCAAGCTATTTATGAAGTAAAGATTATTCCTCAATTTATTTGGTGAGAAAATCAAGGCTTAAGTAGATTAAATAATTTGCATAAGGTTATTGAACTACTAAATTACAAAATGAGCTTAGGAACTCAGGTTTGTCCTGTTCTCAAATTTATGTGCTTCATTACTGAATTTAGCATCCGGTGTAGATGTCAAATTAGGATTTGTTCTGACTTTAGTTTTAACTTGGCTTTACATAGATATCAAATACCAGTATACAGCCTTTCATAAACATTGTAACCACTGAATGTTACAAAGATTTCTATATTTGATTAAGGCAAATCATTTAATTTGTCAAGAGCTACTTAGGAGGGAATATGTGTTTTGTATTCTGTTTTTGTTTTTAATCTTTAGATTTTCCTTTAGTGAGGCATGATCATAAGTGATCATCTGTGGTATGGCTAATGTCCGCTCTTTGATTAATATCCAGCAATGATTAGCATCATTGATTAGAAAATTAGTAAATTATGCATTTATTGACACTTCTATTCCCCATTTAATGGCTTGTTTATTTAACTGATGGCTAATGTTTTCACTATTAAAGGCTATTAACTCATCAAAATGGTATTTATTGAACCTAGCAAAATGATAAATTGTGTTTGTATTTACTCCTTTGTGCCCAAGGCTAATAATCTATTGGTGGTCTTGTTTTTCACAGTTTTGCTTTGCTAAGAGCTTCTACATAGGAAGTCAAATTAGTAATGTTATTATTTGATGGTGTGACCTTGGAAAAGTTGCTTAACTTTTCTGGATTATACCTGGAATAGAAGGGAAGTAAACCAGATCAGTGAATTCAAACAATGAGGTTTTTTGTAAAAGTTCTGTAGAGTTTCTTCAAATGATTAAAAATTGTTGAAAAAATCATATTGCAAATGATATAAAAAAAACACTAAATGAACAAGTAAAACAATGTATTTTTACATTTTGTGCTATTGGGTTAGCTTATTTTTACATGTGGTTCCTGCTTTTTCTGTGCTCATTTTGTATTTTTTGTTAAGGTGTCCTTGGTTTGGGAAGATGGGTTTTATCTGCTGACTTTTTGTTGATTCAGCTTGCCTAAGAAATAGGAAGAAGGGGCATCCCCTGCAGAGGAACCTTAGGAAAGGAGTAACTTTACCAGCATTCAGAAAAATGGTTAATATGCTGTGAACTTCCTATGCTTGCTACATGGTGTCTTTGGTTTTAATTGAGAGTCTGAAAATGAAGGAGATTGTCCTCATTAGGAATAGATTATTATTATTCCCAATGTCATTATAGTACCATTAACCATAATGTTTTGGAAACTACTCTTTTGAAATGGAGTTTTTTGAAAGTCACAAATAAAAATAGTTCTTATTGTATAGGCATGCCTCATTACTTACCTTCCTCACAGGCTTGACTAACCAACATTTGGCTATTTCAAAAAAATTAGATCAGTTCTCAAGAGAATATTTACCACAGTTAATTATATTCAGAAAAAGAATAATGCTACAAGCCTGTGGGGCCTTTTTGAGAGAGAAATTTCAGTGGGTTTTGGAGAAATGACTGTTTCTTTTGAAAAAAATAACTCTGGAGTTGGCCACTTTGAAGACAATAATAATTACCTGGGTGAATTACAGTATTTTTAAGAGTTTAGTGACAATACATTACGGCCCTTTTTCATGTCACAGTTAAGGATTGACCACAATGGTGTCCCTCTTGGGTGGAACAATGAAATTTAGAAATTCATAATTTTATAGTTGTTATTAAAGTATAATTATTGATATTATACAAGATTCATAGCCTTTTTAAACTAGTAAGGTCTATGAATATATGATAATATTTTTGATTTCTTTAAAGTATATTTAAACTGGGTGTGGTGGCATATGCTTGTGATTGCAGTGACATGGGAGGCTGAGGCAAGAGGATCATTAAGTTCAAACTCAACAACTTATTAGTGAGGCCCTAAGAAACTTAGCAAGACCCTGTCTCAAAATAAAAAAGGGCTGGGAATGTGACTCAGTGGTTAATATCCCTGGGTTCAATCCCTGGTACCAAATAAATAAAGTACATTTTAATTTCATGAATATTACATTTCATACAAAAAGCAAAGTTCAGTCTTCCAAGTTAGGAACAGGGAAGTCAATGTGCAAAGTCTTCCATAAATTAAAAAAAAAAAAGTATTTGCTTTCATACTCAGATACCAGTATAAACTTCTGATTTGTTAAAATGCTTGTTAATTCACTGATTAATATTATAAATCAATACTGACTACTAGTTCAGTTTCTCAAGAGCAAGGCATTAGAATTGTAAACTTATTCTTTTCACCTCTGTTAAAGCAGAATATGAGTAGAATTAAATAGTCAACATTTTAAAATTGTATTTATGGAGGCAGAAAATTGATAGTATCTTTTCAGTTAAAAATATAAACTTGTGTATATTGTAAAATTCTTCCCTAGCCTCTCTTTCCAGGAATATCTCAATTAGTAATAACAAGATGTGTACTTCTAGATGCCTTGGGTATATTTAAAACTCTAATAAGGTATTGCACTGGAAGGAGACCACTTGAAGATTTTATTAATTTCTGTAGTGTGAAAGTGGAAACACTTTGAGACAGAGATCACCAGTTCTGAATTCTGATAAAATGATAGGTCATCACCATGTTCCTAAGAGAGAGCACCTTAAAATTGAACAAAAGAAAACTTGAGTATATTGAATAGTTTCTTCATTCCTTGAGTTAATCATTAATAAAATTGTTTTATATTAGCCTTTTTTGTTTAACCAAATTCTGTGTCACTTACCCTTTTATGATTTTTTTCAAACAATCTGATGAAATGCCAGTGTCCCAGAGCTTGTTTCACATTACCGAGATATACACCACCCAATAAAATAAGTATACTTCTTTCATGGGCAAAAATACTAGAGTTTTATTCATTGGAAGGATATACATCAACTACATGTTAGTGGTTGTCTATGAAAAAATGGAAAGAAAGAAAAGAGGGATAGAACAGGCGTGCTGTGGATATTATCTTTGTGACATTTTATTTCATTTAGATAAGGCATGATATCTAATTTTTCAGTTATTTATGATATTGTTCTGTGCATGCTATTTATCACACAATCCTTATATCTCTTAAATGAAAGAACTGGTTGGGCGTGGTGACTCATACCTATAAATTCCCAGTGGCTTGAGAGGTTGAGACAAAGGTCAACTTCAGCAACTGAGCAAGGCCCTGAGCAACTTGATACCCTGTCTCAAAATAAAAAGCAAAAAGGGTTGGGGATGTAGCTCAGTGGTAAGCACCCTTGGGTTAAATCTCAGGTACCAAATAATAATAATAATAATAATAATAATAATAATAATAATAATAATAATAATGATGTAAGAGCAGAACTATTCCATTCCATGCATTCCTGTGAAGTTGTTAGTGTCAAATCTGATTTCTATTGGGAGGGGTGATTCTAGGGATTGAACTCAGGGGCACTAGATCACTGCGCCACATCCCCAGCCCTATTTTGTATTTTTCTTAGAGACCAGGTCTCATTGAGTTGCTCAGCACCTCACTTTTGCTGAGGCTGGCTTGGAACTCATGATCCCCCTGCCTCAGCTTCCCAAGCTACTGAGATTACAGGTGTGCACCATCACACCCAGCTTTAAATTTGATTTCTAAATAACATTTTTAAACCTGGTAATCATTGAATTTTAAATCATTTTACTAAGTCATGGTTAGTGTAGCAATTTTTTCTTTTTCTCTAAAATTAGAAATCAATATATAATATTTAAACAGTTTATTTTAGGAATTTGTTAGTTTCTTAAAATAGATTCATAAAATTAAAGAAATTACTCAGCATCTATTAAAAACCTACTATGTGCCACCTGGTAACCTTTATTATTCTATCATAATCATATAATTCTGAGCACATTTAAACTAATTTCTTCCCATTTGTATATATACTCTATCAGTAATCAAGGACTTTTGATTTTACAAACCATATTTTTTGGATCTACTTATTGTCATGTATGTAATCAAATCATATTCATAAAGTCTTGAGTTCAAAAAGACAAGTTATCTTGCTTGGGCATCACCTTAATCTTTTCTCTCTCCTCAGAAAATCATAAGGTCACATGAAGTAAATATTTCTTATGGACAAGTGACAGAAGTCATTTCAGGCAGAGATGGGCACATGAGTGAGTTCTAAAAGTTGCCATGTTTAAAGTATGTTTGAGAAAATATCAAATAACCTACTTTGAACAGGAAGTTCATGAAAGGGAATTTTGTAAGATAAAGCTAGAAAAGTTGGTGAAAGCCAGGATATGGAGGACTTGAATCTCAGATAAAAGTGTTCAGATATTCATTTGGGGATCCACTGGAAATTTGGCATGGAACACAGTCACATGATACAGTGTGTTTGGGGGAAGATCTTTGATAGAATGTAGTTAGATGGATTATAACAGGAGCTCCTGGAAGTGGAGAAACCAGTAATGGGCTTTTCCTATTATTATTTTCAATTCATGACTTACTCTTAATTTTTTTATATTTTGTAGTTTATCAATCCATGTAAACTTCCCAGTAGCAGGGACTTCTAGTCACTGTGGTTTCCTCAGAGCCTAGAAAGTGTGTGGTACATGAGTGATGCGTAGTGACTACTGGTTGACTGGATGAATGAGCACACCAAGATCCCAGAACATCAAGTGATATTTAGAGTTTTACACAGCTGAAATAACGACAGATCCAGAATTAAAAACTATCTGACTCGCAGTTTGGTGTTGCATTACTTGCTAAGCTTTCATACAGGTTATTTCCAATCCCATAGCTTTCTCTTCCCTCCCTGTCAACTCTTAGCCTAAATTTTTCTCATTTCTTCTAGTAAGTGATTACAAAGTATCTCTTATCTTAGTACTATCTGAGAATATCTTTTTGGGGTTTTGCTGCTTTGCTTGTTTTATTTTTTAGCAGTTCTCCTCTCTCAGAAGAACTATACCGCAATACCTAAGTAGAGAAGATTGTTAACTGACTTTCCAAGTTTGTCTTTTAGTTCAAGTTCTTAAGAAGTTATAAACATACAGTTAAAATTATTTTTTGTCAGATTGGTAAAGAACCACTTAATGTTTACTTTCTATTTTTATAATAGTTGAAATAAATAGAAAAATGAAAATTTTAAGGTTTCTCAAGCTCTCTAAAGTTATAGTCTTATGAATTAAAGTTTGTCATTTTGCAGTTTAAAATTAATAGGAAAAAGTGCAAAGTATTCTTCTGTTTGAGTCTGAGAGAGCACCTTGAAATAAGATGCCCATAAAGCAAATTATTGTTTGAAACCATTACAAAACCCATGAAATGATCCCCTATTATCATTGTCTGGATTTTACAGTGATAATGCATTAGCCATTGCACCTATTGCCCATATATTGCTTTATTTTAGTAGAACAGTGGTGAAATACTTTAATCCAAGTCATCTCTCTTATGAATATATTCCTAAAAAATGTAATTCATTATATGTAAGAAAGGTCCTTATTAAGATTAATAAAACATCAAGTAATCTTCACCAGAATAAGAAATTGCCATATGTATAAACATCTAAAATTGTTAGTGAAACATTAGCATTCTTTTTTATGGGGGGAGGGGTTTACCAGGATTGAACTCGGGGATATTCAATCACTGAGTCACATCTCCGACCCTCTTTTTTGTATTTTATTTAGAGACAGGTCTTACTGAGTTGCTTAGGGTCTCACATTGCTGAGGCTGGCTTTGAACTCATGATCTCCTGCCTCAACCTCCTGAGCCACTGAGATTACAGGCATGCTGGACCATGCCCATTAGCATTTTTTTTTTTTTTTTTTTTTTTTTTTTTTTTGCGTTGGTGGTGCTGGGGATTGAACCCAGGGCCTTGTGCATGCTATGAAAGCATTCTACCCACTGAGCTGTATCCCCAACCCCCTCAGTAGCATTCTTTAGAGATGTTTCCATCATAGTTGAAAAAAATACTATATTTATGAAATAATGTTTCTCCAAAATATGAAACTGATCCATAAATCAAAGAAGTTTTGAAATTACTATAACTTCAGATTTAAAATTTTTAAAAGTTCATTTAACCTCAGAATGAATTAAAAGTATTGAAGTATTTATTTAGCTCATGCTAAATATGATATAGTAACATGTAGTTTTATAAAATATTGATTTAGTATTTTTGAAGTTGTAAAATTATGGAATAAAAACTTGTAGGCTTTTATCAGAGAAAAGGTGATACTAGAGAAGTGCATTTATGTTCTTGGACACCTTCTGTGATGAAAGAATCATAATTCTGTATTAGAAGTTTTCACTTATAACCTTATTAACCTTTTAAGTGCTTAATGGCATTTTGCATATAATAAATATGCTTTTTTGTTTGTTGAATTACAAACTTAAAATATGCCTTTCCTCACCTCCTAAATGATCAGTATTCCTTACCTAAGTGTGTTTACTCTTGATGCTTACTCCCTGAATTAACTATGTTTTAGTCTTAGAAGGTCTTTTGGCATAATATAGAGGCAAAATATCTGTGATAATGTCATTGAAGTTTTGTTGGGAAGTGGGGTAGGGGAAGGGTATATTTGTTAGTAACTCAAAACGTAAGTTGAGTAAAATACCTAAATCTATTAGTTAATTTCTAGCATTTTTTTTCTTATGGGAAGAGTGAGCACAGTAAAATAAATGTTTGTAGTTTTGTATAAATTACTAATATAAAACATTAAAAAATTGGGGAATTATGAACTAAATGTCTCCTCAAATTTTATATGTGGAGAAACCTAATCCCCACTGTGAGGGTATTTGTACTTGGGGCCCTGAGGGTGTGGGTAGGTCATAAAAATGGAGACTATGGATATATTTAATGTCCTTAGAAAGGAGAGAGCTCTCCCCACTTCCACCATTTGAGGACACAGTGGAAGTCAGCTGTCTCAGAACTAGGAAGCTGGTATTTCCTAGACCTGAGATCTGTTGGCTCTTTGAGCTTGGATTTTCCAGGCGCTAGTACTAGGAGCAAAAAATTGTTTTTTTAACCCATCTAGTTTATGGGAATTTGTTACAGTAAATGGAACTGACTTCTACATGGGACAAATAAATAAATGTTAATTCCAAAATCTTAGGGAATTAAAAATCACTCTTTCCAACTATTTATAACAATTGTATACTGCTACAATATTCAGTTAAATTTAATAAATATTTATTGAGTACCTATGTGTTTGACATCAATGCTTTATTATAATATATAAGGAATTGACTAATATCATACAGTGTAGCAAGAAAGTAAATGAAGCAACAGTTTTCAAAGTGGTATACTTTTGTAATATTTTAATATTAACCAATAAAAAGAAAATGTTTAAGTTTTTATAGTTTTTATATTTTTATATTTATATTTTGTTCTATATTTTATCTTAGAGGCTAAAATGTAGATCCAGGGCTCATTTCTGTATTAAACTTTAATAAACATAGATAAAGCTAAATTATTATTGAAGGCTAAAACCAAAATACAGTATGATTTTGAACAATAGTGTTAGACAGTAAGGTGATAGTTTATTTTAAATTCCAGTGTAAATTTACCAAAGAATGTATGAAAACAAAACAGAACAAATATACTATGTGGGTCCAAGAAAAGATGAAATTCTTTATTAACTGTCTTATTTTTAAGACATTTGAAGATCTATTAGTTCCCTTGGGTTACTGTAACAAGTTGCCACAAGCTACACTGCTTAACCTAAGGGACATGTATTCTCTCATAATTTAGGTGTCTGAGATCATGTCAGTCAGCCATGCTTCCCACTGAAGGTTCTAGGGAAGAATCCTTCCTTTCCTCTTCCAGATTCTAGTGGCTCAGACATTCTCTGGTTTGCTCCCTCCAATCTTTCCCTCCGTCTTTATGTGATCTTCTAGCCTCTTTCCTCATATTAGTATTTTCTCATCTTGCAAATATACCAGTTACTGGATTTAGGACTCACCCTCATCTGCTATGGCCTACCTTAACTGATAAAACCTGTAAAGACCTTATTTCCAAGAAAAGGCACATTCTGTGGTTCTGTATGTACATAAATTTGGTGGAGATACTTTTCAAGTTGCTCCAGAAGAAAATGAAGTAATAGAAGAAAGTGAAAAATGGTTTTCTTTACTGTCCTCTGGCTTTTGCTTTCCCATTCCTTAGTGTTTTCAGATGTGTAAGAATTGAACGTCTATGCCTTCACACTCTGTTCTTTTTTAAGACTTTTAATTCACTAACTGACTTAGGTTTCTTTTAAGAGTCTTACATTATGGGAAATTTCAGTAAGAGAGCCATAGTCTTCAAAATTTCCTATTCAATCATAGGGGAAATAAAATTTAGTTTTATGCTTCTTTTATATTTCAGAATTTGAAAAACTAAAAAGAAACAAAAATTATTGAGACTGCCATACTTTAGGTTTAGTACTCAGTGTAGTTATAAACCTCCTAACTGTAAATTGAACATCTTAGAGTATGCTCTCATTATGTTTGTCATTCATTATGATAAAGTTTCTGTGAATATGGTTTATTGCCTATCAATTTCCCTTTAAGTTTTGAACTTGTAAGCCATTATTGAAAAAAGAAAGAAGTGATATAAATGAACTTGGTAATTATCAACAAAATGTTTGTAATTTATTTTTAAAATTGTCCTTTGCTTGTGATTTTAAGTGGTAAAATTGAAATAGCCATACATGCCAGAAAATAAAAATATTTAAAAAACAACTACATTTTAATAAACACAAATTCTTTCTATAGGTGAATGAACAGTTATCTAGGTCACAATTTCAAGAGTTTTATCATCATCTTTCAAGACAATAAATGATACACTGAAGTCTAAAGTGTTATATTCTCAAGAAGTGATGGATGAGTTCCTTTCCTGAGAGCAGCTATTGGTTAATTAGATATGGGAAGGGTGCTTGCCAGGTGGAGGTTGCAGACAGAGAAAGCTTCAGGCGTATATTGTACCTGGTTAATAACTCAGCTTTGAGTCAATCCTTTCAGTAGAGGAGTCACTGTGTGAATTATAATAACATGGAATACAGTCAAAACCCTTCTCTATGAAACACCCTGTAAAGATCCAGTCTTGTGGTTTGTGTTAAGAGTAAGCTGTGCCTCTTGGTGGGTGGATGGAGTTGAAGAATGGAAGGTTCTGAATCAGGTTTCTTACCAATCAGTTTGTAGTGTTCATAGATGGGGATCACCTACTGAGAGTTCTCATTCAGACATAAGAAAACAACCACTTATCTCCCAAATTCCTTGGTTTGCAGTGGGAGGAGGAAGAATGGATGATTATCTTACCTATAAAACTTAAATTCATAATAGTTGTTAAATATATGAAAACCTTTTGCCACATTAATGGTGTTTTTTTCAGTTGAGACAACAAATGGCAAAGCATTAAGCACATTTCTCATAGTTTTTTAAAAATCAAAAGTTACTTTGTTAATTTGTTCCTATACAATTAGGATACTCAGTATATTTGGCCATGGTCAGATTTCTAAATACTCATCTATCTTTAAAAAGAATGGTTTGGAATGAGAGAGCGCACAGATTTTTTTCAGTTCTGGAATTCTTCTATTGTATTTTACATTGACAAGTAACATATCTGTTTTCTAGTGTCTACTATATTACGATTGGCTAGGATTGTCTTCTTTAGCTAATCTGTGTGGAAATCTTCCTGATGATAAAATGAAACATTCCGTTTTTATGATCTACTTTTTTAGTTATGTTAATTTGTTTAATAGTAAATAGCCTAACTTGGCATCACATTAATTTTAGAAAATTCTCTTTAAACATTCTAGTAGGCTTTGTACCCGTAAGTTCTTTGATTTTTTTCCCCCAGAAGCCTTTTAAGTAAATTGAAGATGAAAAATTGTATATGTGTGCTTTAGGTGATTAACATTATACTTTTTTTGTTTCCAATACTAATGATCACTAATCTTTCTATATTTTGAACTACTGGCCAAATACTCTAATCTGAAAAACTAAACTAAAATAAGTAATTTAAAATAAAGATGAAGCTGGACCTGGTAGCACATACCTGTAGTTCCAGTTACTCTGGAGGCTGAGGTGGGAGAATCACTTGAGACCAGGAGTTCCAGACCAGCCTGTGCAACATAGTTTCTAAAAAAATACATGAATAAATAAAAATTACAGATAAGTAAATCAATGATGATGAGACAAGTTTAGGATATCTTTTACATAACTGAAGGTTCATCAACTAAACAAAGTTTATTTGGGCTTATCGCCAGTGAAAGATGCAATAAGTTATTTTATTTATGTATTTATTTTTGTGGCAGTAGGGATTGAACTCAGGGATTCTCTGTCACTGAGCTACATCTCCAGCCTTTTCTTTTTGGGGTTGGGGTTGGTTACCCAGGATTGAACTCAGGGGTACTCAACCACTGAGCCACATCCCCCGCCCTATTTTGTATTTTATTTAGAGTCTGAGTTGCTTAGCAGGTGCTAAGACTCGCTTTGCTGAGACTGACTTTGAACTCATGATCCTCTGTCTGGTTCAGCCTCCCAGACCACTGGGATTACAGGTGTGCACCACTGTGCCCAGCCATCTCCAGCCCTTTTTATTTTTTTTATTTTGAGACCGGGTCTCACTGTTGCCCAGGCTGACCTTGAACTTGAGATCACCTTCTGATGCCTCCTAAATAGTTAAGTTTATAGGCACGTGCCACCATGTCTGGCTTTTAATAAATTATTTTTTATTCTTGAGTATTATTGATAAGTACCTGAATTTCTGCATCAATGAAATAGCAAAATAAGAATAAATAAGATTATATTTCATACCTAACATTTTTAGTATTAATCTGTTACTGTATGCCCAATTAAAGTATTATTTCCACATTTTAAGTTTGCCTAATTCATGGTTTACATGTTAAAGTTTGAAAGAATTGTATAGTTCTGGTTAGACCTCATCAAGCTTATGAGGAAATCAAGACTGAGAGAATTTATGAAATTTGACTATGAACATAGGCATGGGTAGAAAGAGAAATAAAAACTAGCTTCCAGACTCTTATTCTCTCCTATATTCAGATATTTTGTTGAAATAATGGTATTTGTGTTAGAAAAAGATACAATAACCATCTTTCTAGTTTGTGCAATGTACATGTGAAATCCTATTTTATAACAAAAATATAAAGGAATGTTTTAATGTTTTTCTTCTGTTGTCTCAGATATCCCAGGGCATTTGGAAAAGTTTTTAACAAATTAAGTTTTTTAATTAAAAAATATCCAGCTGGAAAAGGGTCATTTTTAGAAATGAGTAATAGAATCACAGAGTTGGCAAGAATCTCGAGTGACCAAGAAGGGACTATCATGTTCCTTGGGGTAAGATCATCATTGAAAAGTATGGAAGTTCTCCATAAACTGTAAGAGCATATTTCATGCTAGATCCTTAAGATCATCCACCTGACTGTATTATCCTAAGTGAGTCATTTAATAACTAGTGAGAATAATATGTAAATGCTTTGTGGCAAATTTGGTTAAAAGTGACTTAAAGCAAACTATTGATAAAGGTAACCCCCAATTTGTGTAATTCTGTATTTGTAAAATTTGTTTAAAACTAAAAAAAAAAAAAAAAAAAAAAAAGTTTCCATGCAATACATTAGTTTCCTAGAGCAATCCTGAAAGACTATTTAATCTTCAGTATGATATATAATAAGTATTACAATACTTGTTCTCAGTGCCATTTTTGAATGCCAAGAACAGATTTCTTTTGGTTAAACATCAGAACTTCAACCTGGTGACCTGATGCTCTAGACCACACAGTAGAATGCAGGTAGATACAATTGTAGCAGAATGGGGGAAAAAAGGGAAAAACAAACAATTGCTGCTGAGAGGAGGGAGAGGTTTCCTAGAGAATGTAAAGGATCCTTATTAATCTTTTCCAGAAGTAAAAATAAAATATATTTTAAGTGGTTTAAGTGAGAATTGGTGTTGTTTTTTATAGTATAGAAATCTTATAGTAACAATTTACCATGTCTGTCAGTATGAAGAAAATTATGCTTGCTTTTGTTTGCATTTGTTTCTTGTCTATTCTCTTATGGGAATTTTAATGAGCAGTGAAATGACCCAAAGCTGGACAGCTAGGAGGAGCAAAATAAAGATAATCTAAAACATGCTTAATTATCCTCAGTATAATAAAAAATTCACTTTAATAGTCAAAATGCAAGAACATTCAGATTATATAAAACAGTTTACGTTCTTCCACTATTGTTAGGACAGTAAGTGTGCGCCACAAATCCTGTCTGTGTGATGATCTTTCATATATGTATGTAAAATGCTTACATATATGCATATAAGTATATACTTAACCCTGTTTTTTTAAAGTAAATTTATTATAACTAGCTCTTAAGAAATAATGTAGTTAAGAGATCATTGATTAATAGACCAGTTAAGCAGTATTCCTCATGATATCTTAGTGCACCATTTATACCCATTTTCTTAAAAAATGCATTCAGAGGTTGACTTTTATTTTAAACCTTCATCAAATCATCATGGTAACCAGAGATAGTTAAGATAATTCATTTTAGTGGAATATACTTCTCTGAACTCTCCCTTCCTTTCCATCTCTATTTCCAATTAAACTTTCTCTAAAAGTTAGAAGAGTAGTTCATTTTAATTACCGAAGATATCCATGGGGGAATTCCTTGAGTGGACTCTTGAATTTCAAGGGATTTTCACCTTCAGAGTAAATAATAAGAGTAGAGGCTATAACCTAGTTCTCCATTCTTTCTAGCATCTTGAACTTTTATATTACTCTGATTAAATTTAACTGTAACTGCCTTTTATTCATCTTAAACTTTGCATTTTTATGTTCTCTGTATATTTTTCTTGATTAGTATAGAAAGAAGTTATGTATTTTAAATTTTTTCTTAATTTATCATTTTATTTTTTCTTTGTTCTAATATTTATGAATCCCTCTTAGCTTATTTTTCTTGGACATATTTGTGGCTATTAATATACTGCTGAATACAGCTTTATTCCCATTCCATGTGTGGATGTTCTTTTTTTAAAGCATAATTTGGTATACTTTTGTGACTGCATATTTTGTTTTCTATACATTTTAATTTTTACCGTTTAAAAAACGTATATATTTAATTCATTTACAGAAAATGGGGCTTAGAAACTTTAGCTTTTAAAGGGTTTATTGAGTTTTTCTTTGCTGCTTTTATAGTGATCTTCAGACTTTTCACTTACATACTCGCTGGAAGAATTTTGATACATACCTTCTTACATTTTTAAGTTGAAATCTTAATACTTTTTGTTATAAGTAAAAATAATTGCAAATGATTTATTTTCAGTGGATAACATTGATATTTTGAATAAAACTGTTACATCATAGTTTTTCAATGTCCATTAACAATGAATAAATAAATGCTTTGTTGGTTGGGTGTGGTGATACATACCTGTAATTACAACTATTTGGGAGACTGAGGTAGGATGATTGCAAATTTGACAGCAGCCTGGACAACTTAGCAAGACACTTTCTCAAAAAAATAAAAATAGAAAAAGAGCTGGGGATGTAACTCAGTGGTAGGGAGCCCATAGGTTCAATCCCCGATAAACTCCCCCTCTCCACCCACAGAAGGGCTGGGAATTTAGCTCAGTGGTAGAGCACTTGCCTAGCATGAGCAAGGCCATGGGTGTGATCCCCAGTACTACAAAAATTAATAAGATAAATAAAATAAATGCCTTAGCAATTTATGCTCACCATCATTTATTTACACATAAATTAAGAAACTCTTTGACACTATATTTTACATTATTTATTTTCTTTGAAATTTGTATTTTCATTCCACTTTTACTAGAATACTTTATTTCAATACACTATACCATTATTCTCAAAAATCTTTATTATGGCAAATAGCACAAACATATAGGTCCACATATGTACATATATAAATTTAAAACACACAGACTATAAATTTAAATTTTAAAAATATTCTGTAGCACAAGGTTCTAAGAGAAGCAAATGACCTGCTTTGAGTTTTAAATACAATTATAATCAGTACATACTTGGTTCAAAAACCAAGCACATTCTAATAAACAGTTATCATAAAAATAAAGTTCTGTTGGAATTGTCTCTTAATGAGATTAGGTACTATTTATAATACTTTTTAAATTGGGAAACAGTTTGTTTATTCCTTTTTGGTTTGCTATCCTAAAGGAGGCCTCATGGTAAGTTTCTAGCTAGTTTGTTTTTAGAATGAAGAAAAGAAAATCTCTTATGTAGGTATCACTCCAGGCAAATCAATATCAGTGTTTGAATTTTATTTTTAATTATTTAGACTCACCTACCTCTTAGAAATTTTTTCCTTATTCTGTAAATCATAAGATGCCACAGTTAAAAGACAGCTGGTCTAATAGATGATATATTTTTATGAATGGGCAAGAGTATATTATGATCATTAATGTATTTTAAAAGTTTATTTGTGTTTGTAGGTATCAGCATTTGCTTTTTATTTATTAACTCAAATTCAAATTTATTAATTATTTAGATAAATGAGCATAGTTCAACTAGGTATTCTTTGCATTGTGTGCTTGGGATAATTCCTTTTTTGAGGCACTTTCCCTTGTACTTTAGTATACCTGGTATCTTTGACTCTTGCGTTTAAATGTCAGAAGTTATCTTTAGATACTAAACAGACATTGTGCCTCTCAGACTTTATGGGCACTGAATACCTAACTACTCTAAAAACCCTAATTTCAAATATTATCAGTGAAGTAGAGTTGTCTCTGATTGAGAATCACTGATTTAAATCCTAGGTATCATTTTTAAGCCTTTTCCTTTTTCAGAGTTTTAAAATACTTGTTTAATTGTAGAAGTCCTCCACTATTATTTTGTTTGTTCATTTTTATTTTAGTTACCATTTTGCTTTATTTGATACATAGAGTTCATGCTTTATATCTTCATTGTAGACTATAATCCTAATGTCCTTTAATTCAAATGGATACTTTTTATATTATTTATATCATAAATTCTACTTGAATTAGTATTATATCCCCTACTTTCTTTTTAATTGAACTCGCCTAGTTTATTTGTACCTAAGGATTTACGTAATTATTCCTATTTCCTACAACTTTGATCTTCATGTGTATCATGAGTCTTGAGTCATTTTGTCCCATTTCCTGCTATTTGTATACCTCAGCTCTTGTTAGTATATTATTCACTTATCAGGATTTCCCCTGTATAAGTCCTTTAACACTGCAAAGGTTTCTTGGGTTGGACAGTGCAGTTTCATTGATGGTACCCTTTCACCTAGTCACAATGACAGTTGATATAATAGACATTGCTTTGTTGCTTTTGGAATGTGATGGATTCCTTTAGTGGTGAATTATCTCTTGGTGTAATATACTGTGATAATTCAGATCCTATTAGGAGAGAGGAAAACTGTTAGATGTCTGTGTAGGAGTTGTCATTTTATTTGAAAGTTGGTTAATTTAAAAAATCCTATTCTTAACATATCATTGATTTGCAAATTATGTAAATACAAAATCTTATACAGTGCTGTTTTACTTGGGTTTTGCTGCTATAACAATCCCACACATTGGGTAACATTATACATAATACAAGTTTATTTGGCTTGTGATTCTTAAGATTGGGTCATCCAAGATATAATGACCACATCTGGTAAGGGCCTTGCTGTATTATAACATGATGCAAGACATCACGCAGCAGTGAGGGAAGGAGGAAGGCAGAGAGAGAGAGAAAAAGAAAGAAAATTGAGGAGGAAGAGGGGAGGGAAGGAGGGAGAGAGGAAAGGGGGCTAATCCATTCCTGAGAGCAATGCCCCTTGTCCTGGAGGACCCACTTCTTAATACCGTCACAATGGCAATTAAATTTCATCGTGAGTTTTGGAGTTAACATTTAAACCACAGCTAATGGGATGGAAAAATGGATGTGTCTACTATTGTATATTATTTAAAACTGGTCTTTTTCTTTTTTTGCTCTAGGTTAGTTTTATGAAAGTTTAAATATTCAACAGAATTACTTGTGCAAGTTTTAGTGAACAAATCATATCATTTATGATAGGGGATATGTTTTCATATCCTTAATGTTAGACTGAAATGGCATAGTACTATAGAAAATTTAGAAGGCATTTTGCAGTTTCTAAAAGATTGATATTTTAGTGGCTTACATTATTAGATACACTAACATCTTTCTACGTACACACTCATACTTCTTTATTCAGTTCATAAATTTAACTTGGGAAAATGACAAGTAGTAGCAAGCCCACACTTGGGGATTTAATCTTCACTGACTAATTTATCAGTCATTTTACCTTTCTGTAGTCACAGATGGTTTTAATATCTGTCTCTATTGAACAATCACTCAGATGTGTCCATCTCTATCTTTATTGGATAAATAATAATTCAGTATCCCTCAAGTGGCTTTGATAATTGGATTCCAAAAGAGAATTTAAGCTGTGTAGGTACTGCCCTATTCAAAATTTGATCTCTGTGTTCCAGTCTTACTAGTAAATTCAAATGTATTCCAGCTTAAGTGGAATACATGGTATGGTACTATTTTGTGTAAATTACTTACAATGGATTTTGTGGGGAAGCCCTAAGTGGAACTTCTTTGCTTTCCAAAAATGGCATTTACCATTCCAAAATAAGTTACTACTTGACTCACTCCAAAGTGACCTACACTTGATTAAGTGATGTCTCATCTGATAGCTGAAACTCCCCAGTGATTTTTAGTGGGTGTTTAAAATAAATGTCTTCATCTAAAGTCATTTTAGTCTATACCAAATCTTTACTTTTACTCTATTTCCTGATTTAGGAAGCAGATGTATTTCTTTTTTCAATCTCCTGTCTGTAAAAACAGAAAAATGATGTGGCAGTGGCTCATGTATATGATTTCAAGTTTAACTATTTGAGGTTGATGAGGAGAATAAAACTCTGATGAATAAATAAAAATTTAAAGACTAGCTTGATGATTTCTTTGATACTGGAGGAATTTTTTTTATTGCTAAATGTTTTTAAGAATTAGTGTTGATTTTTAAAGTGAAGAGTGATGTTAAGAACATACAATTCTAGCAGCTCATTGTGTGCTTTCAAGATTTATAAATTGTGTACACAATCACACATACATATATGTAATTTCTCAAATTTTCATTGCTTTGATTTAATATTTTGAATTTATGCATGCTTTCCTTAAGAATCTCTTGTCAACCGCAGAAGCGAACGTTTAGGTCTTACCATGAACTTAACAACACTTCCAAGGATAAAGTCTATGGTCTTGAAGATCAGTTGTTATAAATATTACAAGAATGTATTATTGACAAAGAAACTGAAGACTTCCAGCTCTCCTATTGTCTCACAATAGGTCATTACTGACATTGGTTTTGACACTTAACTTGAATCTTCAAAAAGGTTATTAAAGTCCATTTTTAAATTTAATCTTAAGTTTCATATGGATACTATTCCTAAAGGCACATTTCTTCAAATACTACATTTATGTGTTCATGTGTATAGTATAAGATTTTGAAGAAATATATTAGCAAAATTTATTTTTAAAATATTTCTGCTGAAGGTTGGAGCAGTAAAACCATTAACATGATAGACTTTGTTTTGTTTTTGTTTTTGGTGCTGGGGATCTAACCCATGGTCTCATACATGCTAGGTTTGTATGATAGTTTGAACACTGACATTTCTTCCTTATTCTTCATATTTTTCATTTTGTGTCTGTGTGTGTGTGTGTCTATACACACAGGATATTATCTCCTTAGAAAGTTAACTTAAGATTTAAAATATTATTTTGCTAAAATCTTTGTAAAGAGGGAACAAAATTTTCTTTAAAGTATCTTTATCTTTTTAGCTACTTGTTCTTTATTTCCTTTCACTAATCTGTTATTTAGATTTGATTGACAACTGATTTCTAATGTTCCTTCTCAGTTTGTTAATCATAAATATGTTGCTATAAAACAGTCATTTTTATAGTGATTTCTTAATTTGGACAAATTTCCTAGAAATTTTGCAACATAGAAAATAATTGGCGGGGAGGAGGGTATTAGGTATTGAACCCAGGGACCCATGCATGTTAGGCAAACACTCTTCCATTGAACCACATCCCAGTTCTTTTTATTATTTCATTTTGAGTCAGAGGCTAGGCTAACTTTGAACTTGCAATTCTCCTTCAGCCTTCTGAGTAGCTGGGATTATAGGTGTGTGCCATCACACCTGTGTTGAATACCCATTTTTAATAATTATAGTGTTGTATGTCCTCAGATCATTATTTCTGATTGTTGAAAATAAATATTGAAAAATAAAGCAAAATGTAATGAGTAAAGTCATGTCAGATGCTCTAGAAAATTCCTGGAGAGGATAAAGAACTACTACAAAGTGGAACAAATGTTAATTTGGTTAGAAATTGTATCTACTTTCATATAATACCAATTGTAAATTTTATACACGTTAAGTATTTCTAAAACTATCCTTCATGAACAGATTTGATTATTATTTATTTATTTATTTGGGGAGTGGTGAGAATTAAACCCAGGGCTTTGCACATGCTGGGCAAGCACTTCACCAGATCTGAATATTAATGTAATATGCTTATTTTAACACCTTTACATTCTTGTTTATTTAGAATTTTGAATTTTTGAGAACATTAATTTTATTGTGATAATCTCATTTGTAGTATTGAAAAAATATTTTCACAGTACTATTATTCTTTACACACTGTAAAAACCACTCCAGTAAAATTAAAGAATTAGTCAAATTTTGTCCTAATGCCATACAGACAAAATTTGCAAATTTTTTTTATTTTTGACTGGCTACACTAGTGCTATTTAAACACTAGTGCCATTTAAAATGGTTGATAAACAGTATTTTGCTATTATTTATTTTGTTCATGCCATTCTTATAACTTTTTTAGCAAATAGAATTTGAGCTGTATGTTTTGAGTTTTATTTTCTTTAATAATTAAATCTCCTATAAAGAAGTGTGACAAAAGTTATAAGATTTTACTGTTCTACTTTTCAAGATCTTTTATAGCCCCTGTCATGTGTCTTCCTAATCATCAGCTTTCATCTTCACAGTGACTTGACTCTTTGCCACTAGAGGGCAGTAAAAAAATTGATTTAGTTAATAAACATAGCATTATGATGACTTTTAGGCTTTTGCACCATTCTTCTAGACTATCACACCAAATAGTTTACCTCAATGTCTTATTTTAAGTAATTAAAGAAATATATAACCCTTACTGAAATTTTTCTTCATATCTTTATAGGTGGTAATTTTTAAATCTTCCTGTTTTTTTTTTTTTTTTTTTTTTAGTAGTGTTAAACTAGCTGTGCTAGACAAAATGTTACTTAATCATGCAGAGTTTCTAGAAATTCATGATTTAAAAACACTTTTGTTAAGTTGGGAATTATTTTAGGAAAGGAAGACCTTTATGGTTGATGGTTGTTGGCTAAATTTTATTTGATAGATTCTTATTTGGCATATTTTACTAGAAGGAATACTTGCCCCTAAAGTGTTTTCCAATTTTATTGAAAATCTAAATTGAAAACTAAAAGGTTCAGTGCCTAAAATAATTTGGAGACCAGTACCTATATATAATTGTCAATAACAATATAGTGTCGTGTTTAGTTTGGTTTCTTGGTAGACATGAAAATGTTCTCTTTTCACTTGGCAAGTCAGAAGTCTCTAATTTTCCAAAGTAGATAAAATTATGGAGGGATGAAAATGTTAAAATTCTCTAAAGACACTATACCCATTTATAGTTAATCTAGTCCTGTGATGAAATACAGAAAACCTCTTTAGGAATTAGTCAGCCAATCCCTTTGTATTATTTTAGCTTACCTTTTATTTGTTTTTATATATTAAAATTCATTAATTTGATATATTTATCCTAGTCAGCTCATCATCCCCAGAACATTACAGCTTCAACTCCAGCTTATGAATGCTTAATTACTAAATTTAAAAATGTTAGTGTCGTGTTAAAAAAGCAAGGCTTATGATATTGAATGTGCAATTTTGAAGAAATGAGGAATGCCATTTGTTTTTATTAAACTGGGATTTGAATGTTTGAAGGAAGCAATGAGGGAGGCATTTCTTCAGAAATTGAAGTAATAATCCTCATTTGTAGTGTTGAAAATATTATTTTTACAGTACTCTCATTCTTTATTAAAAAAAACACAGGAGTCAATGTTTGAGAGAAGCATATGTATTTTATGTATCTACTGATAAATTTTTTTGTCCTTTTTTCATTCTATGAATAATTCCACATGATCTCAAAATTAGAAGTGAACACTTTGGATCTCTACGTGGGGTGCATTTTTCTTGTGACAGAAATATTAATATCTTGATTTAGGATTTCTAGTACGTAAGAAATATTTTTATGATGTTGTTAATTCCTTAAAAATAAATGGATGGAATTATAAAAGTCTTTTCCCTTAAGTTATGCCTGCATATTTAAAAAAATAAATAGAAGATAAAAGCAAGAAATAGTGATTTTTAAAAAAATGGATCTTTATTACAATCTTTGAATTGATAGTGATAAGTGTTTCAATATATTTTCAAAATTTGCATCAGCAATTATTCTGGTTTAAGAAGTTATGATCTGTATTATTACAGAAATTTAAAGTGGTTTTCAAGACATCACCTTTTTATTCTCTCAAGCTGCATAGAAAATTCACTTATTTTAGTCATGCTATACTTGTTTAGTGAAATTGACACTAAAAACAAAAACCAATAATAATTTAACCAATAAAATCTCATATGGAATTCAGAGTTTTACTGTAATTTAACAAAGCATCCTATGTTTCATTCTTCCAGTCTCTCAAGTGAAGCTTTTCACAACTGAAGAGAAGCTGTAGGAAACTGTTCTCATGGTTAATTGTTTCCTCAAATTTCCTGGAAGTACAGCAGGCCAGTTTCCTAATGATACTTTTCAAAATCACAATTTCCTTTTCTCAAAATGTGAAATACAGTTTTTGAATTTATTGGTAGACTCCAAGTAACATACTAACAAATTTGCTTTAAAAATATGTATCTGTGTATATATATGTATTTTTAATTTAAAAAGGTATGTTAGTAAAGCTGAAAAGTTAAAATTTGATTTTTAGTTGTATTTGGAAATTTGTATATTTGAAAACATCAGTAAACTAATTTACAATCAACTATCATTTTAACTTTGTCTCACATTTTAGGGGAGGAAAAAGAGCACATAAATACTTTGTGACATTTTCTTAGGCTCCTTATTTTAACTCTGGATTTATGTTATGAATTTCCAGATACAAAATGACTTTGATCAATGACTAAAGTATGGTTTTAATATGTCAAATCTCAACGGACATATTTTTAGATAATTGTGTCAGGGAAGAGATAATTTGGATATTCAGGAAGTGATTTTGATATGTATAGTAAGTCATTTTATTGATTTAGAAAGGCTTAGCGAATTTCCTTTTTTTTTTTCCTATTAAATACTTCTTTGTCTGAAGAGTCAGTTTCATTTCTTTTAAAAAATAGAATCACCTTATATACTTTCTGGGGTTTGGATTGAGCAATTTCATTTTGCCAGATGAATAATTGAGAACTTAAAATGAAGATTCTGAAGACTAATTCAGAGAGAGTTCTAAGATTTTCTAAATCAAGATTTAAAATTTATTTTAAATAAACAGACTGAAAACTAGTTTCTAAATCAAGCTTTAAATACACCTGTAAATGATACAAAAAGTCCAGATATAAACCTAAACTTTAAATACCTTTTTTATTCTATACTTTTTAACTATAAAAAGACATCTCATTTCCTCTTTTCCCTTACCCTGACTGAAATTCTTACAAAATGTAGTTTCCCTTTTTATCTATAGTCTTTAAATATGGTTTTGTGCTAATGAATCATTTTATTTTGTAAATCTTTGACTTTATATTGATATCACTTTTAAGTGATAGTTTATTCTATTTTAAAATACAGTTATACTTCCATCAATAATTCAGTGATTTTTAAAATTTTATATAAAAATTTAAGAAGTGATATTTGTTCATTTTTCCCCCTGCTTAATTATTTTAATGGGAGGAAAAATGTTTTATTAAATATCATTCTTAAATTAGAATATAGATATAACCATACACATACATATGTGTGTGCGTGTGTGTGTGCATAGACAGATAAAACATGAAAGATAATATAAGTTACATAGTTTTCATTTGGACATCCTGAACAGGAAGCACATTTTGAAAATATGTTGTGAAGGATGATTATTATTTCCTATAGATACATGTGATTTAGTTACATTAATACTTTTTGTTTATGATTTCATTCTTTGAAAATGACTGTAAAGAAAGCACAATTATTAATGTGTTTATATCCACATAAATTTATTATATATTCTTATGAACATATAATACATACATTGATTTTATTTTTCTTCTGACATCAACAGAATATTATGTGGAAATGTACCAGTACCACTGTCAAATAGAAATTTCATTCTATTTGACATATCTTCATTCAGTCTAATCATACAAATATTGTTGAATGTGTCAGTGTGACTAAATTTTGGCATTGCACAATAGAATCGCCTCTGCACTATAGAGTACAATGAGAAAAGGAGTATTTTTTTTAACCTTTTAATATTAGAATAATTTTTACTGCTCACCTGTGAAAAAATCTACCTAAAGGCATTATCTTTTACATGACAGGATAGCATTGCCTCTGAGACATTTGCATTATTTGAGAAGTATACTTTCATGTCAGTTCTTTTCAGAAACCATAAGTAGATATTACACAGGGATATGGTCTTTTTATGATCTTCTCCCAGAGGATGCCTCCTTTGTAACATATTATAATGTACTTAAGAGGTCATTATATTGAAATACAAAGGATCCAAGGAAGCAATTGCTAGTGCAGATCTTCAATATATGAATTAATTTAGAATTTTAGATTTATCTGTAAAGTTACTATTTTGGGACTTGTCTTAACTTTCTACATGTCATAAAGTTTTCATAGAAACTAAGAATATTACCTCAATTTTCATATTATTTTAGAAATATATAAAGAAAAAGAAATGGTACCTTGTTACTCTTCTAGTATTTTTTTATAAATTAGAATATCACCACAATTTCATATTAAAATTGTAAAGTGGAACTTATTAACGCAAGTTATATGTGCGTTGCCAAATACAAAATTGTTTACTTGCTTTCTGTATAGTAATGACACTTTTAGGTGAATAAGAGCATTGTGGCTGTTTCCACGCTGCATTATAAATGTTTTTGCAGTGGAAATAGTAGATGGTAGGAATAACTAAGTAGGTAGATGCCATATTGTAGGACAGTTGTAAATTAATTATGATAATAAGCCTAAATAATCAAGCAATTTAGCTCCTTTGATATTAGGGTCATTTTGACACCAGGTCTTCCAGAGGTGATTTGACAATTGTTTCTAGTCATTAGAGATGGAATTATCAATAATTAAAGGAGCATCGTGCCATCCCAGGTAACTAGACAATGAAATATAGCTAGAAAGGCATAGAAATAGAAAAAAGATTGTCAGTATATTCACTAGTATGTCTACTAAGAAGTTCATGAAAATAGTGGTCATGCTTTTCTTACTGTCAATTTATTTCTAGCATTTATAACAATATCTGCACAGTAGAAAATAAGAGATAATAGGAAACACTGCCATGCTGTTGTAAGTACACTGAATAAATTAATGCATTTAACCCTGATCCTATGAAATAGGTCCCATTTTTATCTGTTTTACCCAAAACACAGGTAAAAAAATATGTTAAGTAACTGACCCTAGATCACACACCTAGTCCATAGTGGAGCTGTAATTTAACCCACTCAGTATGGTTTCTGAGGTAATGCTGTTAATTATTGTCATACTACTTTTCATGTTTATGGAGTGAACCAATTTTAGAGACTTTGTTTTTATAACTAATAAAACAGTAGTAATATTTTACTTTATTTCTTCCATGTTATTTTTAATGCTTGGGGAGAATGAAAGGAAGTTTTTTAAAAAGTTAGTTGGTATAAATCATCCTTTCAATAGGATTTTGGTTGTATATCTGCATCTGAAAAGGTTTTTAAAATTTTTATAGGTCGCAGAAGATTTTAGAAATATTTTTTAAAGAAAATAATGATGAACTAAATAAAATCTGTTGTGTTATTTCTTGATTTGGTAAGTTTTTTAAAGTGTTCCAAAATTATGCAAATTGACCCTTGTTAGAGTCATTGATCATTTGTGATTTATGATTAATGATCTTGAAACATTTTTGAGTTTTTGTCATGTTCGAGTTTTTAAGGAATTACAAGACAAATTAACTTTTTGAAAAAATTCATTGTGATAATGCAAATATTATCATTTAATATATAGGGGTAAATTGCCTACCTGCCACAAATACCTCATGGTTTAAGCCATAAATTCAAAGCGTTATAATGTTTCATTTTAACTGAGGAATATACCTAATATTTTATTTTAAATACTCTGAGTTTTGTTTCCTATATTAATAATTCAAACACATTCAAGAACACATTTTTATTTTACACACGGTATAAATAGAAGTCTACTGTGCTGCTTGCAAACACTGAAAAACTTATGACTTGGTATATAAATCAGTATTTTCTGGTAATGGCAAAAATGGCTTTGGCAACACTAACCACTTAATATTTTTAGGAGAAACAAAGGCATAACATTTTTTTTCCTTAATTACAAATATATCAAAACTGATGATATTGTATAAGAGGTAGTTCTTATTGGTTCATTTGCATCTTAAATTGTATTAATTGGTTAATTTTAAAAATAAGACTGACAGTCATCACTTTGCCTATTGATAATATAGAAATGAATATTTCAGATGATTTCACAATTTATGTTTCTTCATACCCAAAACAAACAATATCATTTTTTAATTCAGCAGTCCTATCCAGTAACATGTGCATTTGCATCCATGTTCAGTCCTGACCAAGCAATCAATATGTTTAATTAATAACTATAAATAAATTTGTTTCACTGAAGTCTCACTCATTTTTCAGTATTTGATTACTTGCTCTGGAGGTAAGCAGTGAACATAGAAGCAAAAAATGATATGGAATTTGATGCTTCTTTTTTTTTGGTTTCTGAAATTTGGAAATTTTTTAAATTTTAAAGCAAAATGCTAAAGTAAATTTTTTTTTTGATAGAGCAACTACTAGTTTTTAGTATGTGAGCCATTGGGTCAAAAATCCCTATTCTCAAGGTGTTTGTACTCTGTTCATAACTACAGCCAAGCTGACAGGAAATTTTGGAGAGGAACCCAAGAGTTCTGACGGTGTTAAGAACAGATTGGAAGGGAACACAGGATAGGCAACTAACCTGCCTCAGGGCACTCCAGGGAGACTAGTGGAGAAAGGTGTACTTAGAGACCTGAGCTGCAAGAAGTTAGGCAGGGGTAGGGATGTGTGTGAAGAAATAGGGACAAAGCTGGAGCCTGGAGGGAGTGTAGGGAGCTGTTCAGAGATTAAAATCATCTAAGTGCAGGGTATAAGAGGAGAATCAGAAAGGCTCTTGTACAACAAACTGAGGTCTTTGGTCTGTATTCCAGGGATAACTAAAAGCTGCGGAAAGGTCTTTAAGCATCTATTTAAGGCTTTTAAAGATAACGTTCTAAAAATTTTTGAGACAGAACAATGTTCCTACTTTGTAGCATTCCATTCATAAGAATTATTTTGAATTTATTTTGTGTGTGCGTGTGTGGGAAACATTAACTGCTGTATTAAGTAAGCTCCAAATTTCAGGGGATTAAGGAAACTAAAGAAGCTCCTCTCGGTGCAGGATTGGATCCTGATGAACTAATTGTACTTTGAAAACAGCATTAGTTGTAAATTCATTTAGTGCACCAAGCATCATAGCTTAGCAACATAGTTCACTGTGGTTGTTTCCCTTCATGATAGTATGGCTGAGTGGGAGCTGTGGCTCTCTGCTGTTGCCCAACATCATGAAGAGGATACTCCTGCATATTGTAAGCCAAGGAAAAGATATTAAAAGTGCATTGCAAAGTTGAAAAATTGTTAAGTTGAACCATTGTGACATGGGGACTAACTGTATATTGGTTGGCTGGCAGGCTGCATCCCAAGACAGCTCTATATTTGGAAGGGGGACCATGAAGTTTGGTTCACAGCCACCAATCCCTGATACAATTAGCAATAGAATTATATTTAGTTGTATACTTATACAATGAACAGGTACTCTCAAGTAAATCAGCAAAAAATAAAATAAAATAAAATAAAAATAAAAAATCTTGGCAGTAGAAAGATCTTTTACAGTTCAGGATCATAAAAGCCACTGAAAAATTCAGCATCAGAAGAACTTCCATATGCTGCGTTTTCCTTCAGGAGAGCCCAGAGTCTCAAGTCTCAGCCTGGACTATTTCTTACCTTACCAGTCAAGTGCATAAGAAGGACTGTCCAAATGAGTTCCAGGCTTATTCTAAATGGCAAACTTTTTTTTTTTTTTTTTTTTTTTTGGGTGCTGGGGATCGAACCCAGGGCCTTGTGCTTGCAAGGGGCAAACTTTTAATAAAGATGATCCTTGATGTGTACTGCCTTGTCCTTAAGGAACTTGAAATTTCTAAAATGGTTTCATGATAAATCTAGTTCCTTGAGGTCTTCTAGATGATGCTATTTATTTAAGCTAGGAAAAGATCCAGTTCCACCCAGGTAAAATAAAACAAACATTCCAAGTATTCTGTGATAGTGCTTATGCCCCCTGTTCTATTTCTCTGTGTAATCCACCTATAGTACACCTCTCCTTGTGTTCTAACTTTGTTCTGAATATTGGTAATGTTAAAAGAAATCTATAATGGACATTACCTTTAACTCTGATTCCTGAACGTGATTTCTAGAAATCAGAGAACGACTGGGGTGTGGAATGTGATATTGAAAAGAATCAGCCATAGAAAGCCCTTTTTATGATTGCTGCAAACCAGCGTCATAGTCTAGTTTCTTGTTTCTCTCAACTGATGCCAGAACATCTGTACTGAAAGCCCCTGATAATTCTAAATAGTGGTTGTCATTGGTATTATTTTTTATCTTACCTTCTCAGTCTCTTTATCTTTACTTTGAATTCACATAAAGGTGGCTTAACTGTACTTAACGATCATGTGTCAAGGTTGTACAGTTTTAAAACTACTGTTTTTAAGAAAGAATAATATATAATTTCATTGCCATAATGTGAAATAATGTCCATTTGGTATGGGCAATAAAATTAATAGTTCTATTTTGACTATAATCTTTGTATACTCATTAATCATATATACTACTAGAGAAAAGTCTGGCCAATGCAGTTCAATAAGTACCCCTTTTATGCTAAACATGTTGGTTGGATATTCATGTTTTACAAAATGTTTTTCTCCATCTTCAGAAAGTTGAATATAGGCAACATTCATGATAATGGCTTGAGGTATTTTGTAAATGTGATTCAAGGGATTTATGTAAACATTTATTCTCAAGTCTACTGAGTACACAGTAGATGTTCCATAAATGTTTATGAAATGCAGCCATGCAGTTTATTGTACAGAGTCTTTAAATGGCTGGACTAAATATAACATTGACTTGAGAATATAGTAGGTTGAAGTAGGAAACTACTTATGGCAGTCATAAGTTTCAAAGCAAGGTTGTGCAGAGTAGAAATATAGATTTGTATGTTGATGAGGAAGTATGTGTATTTTGAATAAGATGGCAAATGCAAATACAAATTAATAATGATTAATTGCTTCTAACTGAGGACAAACATCTCTGAGATACTTTTGGATAATGATGTAAGAGGATATGTTGATAAGTACATAAGAAATGGGATTTAACAACTTTAAGGGGATATTGTTGAAACAATTTGGTTTGAGACCAGAGATAGGTAGACAGAAGGGTACAACTCAAAAGAAGGTTCTAAAATGTACTGACAAGAGAAAACAAAATAATATGATTTGGTGATGTATTTGATTTCCAAGATAAAAGAAGTTCTTCTGGCGGCATCACCAAAGGGGGAAATAAAGAGCTTCAACTTCATGAATTGATAAGTTCCATATGTAAATTAATTTTGCACACAAATAATGATATTAAACATAATTCTAGAGAGAATGGCCAAGCCTATGACATTAGTTTTACAATGTTCTTGTACTTTTATTTTGTGTAGGAAGACATATGAGGAATCAAACCAGGAAAACATAAGAACATGGAAGAAAATCAAATTCAACGGGAAGTAAGAAATTGGCAGGTACCAGATACCAGGGAAAGAAATCAGAAATAGGATAACTAGAAGAATACAGTGTCATAGAATACTAAGATAGAAGCTATTTGAAGAGGAAGGTTTTCATTTTAATTGAGTGATCTAAAATGGAAACTATATTAAAAAAGTTATATAATTTGCATATCAAACCAGAGAGCATCAACAAGTTAATATTTTTAGAAAAATGATAGGACATAAATCAGTGTTAGGAGATGAGGAAAGAAGAGTTAGAACAACTGCTGAAAATAAAAAGATTCTTTTTTCCCTTTTACCATTTATTAATTGATTGATTGATTATGGTGCCAGGAATTGAGCCCAGGGTCTACTGTGTGCTGGACAGGTGCTGTACCACTAAACTATTCCCTTTTCCCACTGACTGTCGGAATTTTTCACTTTTAAATGCCTTTAGTTACATAAACCTTATTCAAGGGCTAAAAGATCATTTTGTATTCTTTTCATTTTTGAATGATTTTGTTACTTTTTTTTACTATATATTCTTGAAAACTCATGTACTTTTATGGACATAATACATTTGGAATTCTTGATAAGTTTTTTGTTTGTTTGTTTTGTTTTGGTACCAGGGATTGAACTGAGGGGCACTCACCCACTGAACCACATCCCCAACCCTATTTTGTATTTTAGATTGATAAGTAAACATATTAAATTGACTTTTGGAACTATAATTGCATTTTGGAAGAGTGAAATCTTATTAAAGATAATACATTTTATATATATTTTTAATGTGCTCTAATAAGCAAAGGGAAGATGTATCCTTAAAAATAATTTAATCCATTCTGTTTTATGTATATGTGATCTCCAAAGCTGCAGTTTTATAATTAGTTTTGCTAGAAAAATATTACTTTGACTTAAAATGATTTAGAGTGGAAATTTCCTAACCAGTGTTGTGCCCTTTGAAGAACTGAATTAAGCTGTGGTTATGTTAGTTGTAAATTAAAAATTCTGAATTTACAGAATGGAAGGAAATATGCCAAGTCACATAGTGGGCATGTATAAAATATTTAGACTTTAATAGAAAGAAAAAACAACCTTTATTGAGTTAAGTGTGAGTAAGAACACCGTCCTGTTGAAATGATTGATGGTTTCCTTGTCACATGTAACAGACTAACATAATTTCACAAAACCTTTGCTTACCACTTACATATTATCCAAAATTCTTTTGCAGTAAAGATGACAATGTGTGCTCTCCAAGCAAAACAAACCTTGCTTCTGTTTTTCCCACCCTCCTTCCCTTCTTTCCAATTTTGGAATTTTTTTCTTAAAAGTTTTTTTTTTTATTTATAAAAATTCTTAAGAATACAATTTGGCAAATGTTCTTAGTCATTCACCATTTTATAAGAAATAAACTATACGTAATGAAAACACAGTGCTATGGAAGATAAGAAACTTGCCTGACTTGTTTCTTTACCTGCTTTCTTACACAAATAATTATTTCCACCACTGAGACATATGAAACACAATACCAAGAGTGGTAAGAGACAGAAAAATTCTTAAATTCGTTTATTCAAAACTTTCTGGTTTCTTATTTATTTGGTAATTTATCACTGAACGATATAGGCAAGTTCCTGCCATAATGAAACTTCTATTCTAGTGCTGGAAGCAGGTAATAAAACAGTAATTGCATAAGAAGTCATAAACTGTAATAATGGAAAGGCATGTGAGCAGTGCAGTTGAACAGTTGGAGCGGGAGATTGTGGTGTGGGGAGCCATCTTTGAATAGTGTGGTCAGGGAGTGCCTCTCTGAGGAGTTGACATTTGGTCTGCAAGATGAGAATGGGCCAGCCAGACAAAGATTTGGGAAAATATTATTTATTCTGAGTAGGAGGGAGTAACTTAAACCCTGGAAGGACTTGGTGTTACAGATTAGCAGGGAGGTCGGTATGGCTGCGGAATAATGGCAGCAAGGCAGAGAATGGCATGGAGTGATGTGGGAGAAGTAGGAAGGGTTAAATCATGGAGGTGTCATAGGCTGTGGTGAGCAGTTTGGATTTAAATAGGGAATGAAATGGTCTGTTCTTTTTAAAAGGTTACTTTTCCTAGTGGGTAGAGATTGAGTGAATGTTGCCTTAACAGGGTCACAGTCGAGTAGGGAAGCACAAAACAGATAGCATAACACAGGTAGAAAATGACAAAATGTTTTTATAAAGGAACAAAGACCAAATTTTATTTGAGAGAGGAATATTTCTCAGCTCAGAAGATCAGAAAAGACTTAGTAGAGATGTGTTTCAAAGGTATAAATGATTTAGACACCCAGAAAAGGGGGAAGAATATTCTAAAAATAGGTTGCAGCACCTAGCACAAAGGTCCAGAGGTTTGATTTGAACTTGGTGAAAAGTAAATTTGAGTCCAGATCATGGAGGACCTCAAATTCAGAATTAAATAATTTGAACTTTTGCTGTAAGCAATGGAATTCCATTGAAGAAGTTAATTGTTTAGCAATGTATCATAAACATCAGTGAATCTGGGGTAAAGTACACTGTAGGAATTTTTTTGACTGCCACTAAGTAGCTGTGCAAACCTAGGGCAAGGTTCCTTTTGTCTTTACCTGAAATGAGAATATTAGGCTAGGTGCTCTTTAATGTCCCAGTTATTTTTTAATAAAACACTTTAGTTTCCAATATAACAAATACCACAAATATTTTAAAAGTACGGTGCATTTAAGCTCATTCATTAATATAACAAATTGGTTTACATAGGAAGTCTGCAGCCAACATTACTACATAAGGTCATTTTATGTTATCTTTATTGCCCTTTCCCATATCCTTATTTGTCCTTATTTAAAAAAAAATACTTTTCAAAGAGCAAATCTATAGTGCTAGCTGGGTGAAGATTTCAAATATATTTTCCCATTGCAGAATACAGTGAACACATAGTGGCCTTCATTTTAAGTAAATCTCATTTTTTTTTCATTCACAATAACATTTTTTATTTGTATTACATAAAATTTTATATTATCTATAAGATGCTTATGAACCCAAATACTCATGTCAGGGCATAATATTTTGGGGTTGTTTTCTTTTCTTGTTGCTTCTCACACTGTTATTTGGAAGCTCCTCACCACGGTCACCTCTCCAGTTTGGAAACTGGGAAACCATTTTTCTGCTTCCATTCTTACATAGCAGAGAGTGAGGTGATGATGATGATGATCAAGAAGCCACCACTTATCACAAGTACAATCCTTTAATTCTTACTATAGTCCAGTATAAATTCCTGACTACCATACTGACAATGCAGTAGCACAAGTTGTTAAAATAAGGGGTCATATGTTTGTATTTAGTATATTGTTATGGAAAATACTTAACCTTTTGAATTTTGTAAGTATTCAAGTATTTCATTAACAAATGACTGTTCTTCAAAGATAAAACTTCATTTTTGTCATGTTTAAATAGCCATGATAACCATCTAAGATTAATAGGTGTTACTTGGGTTACTCTGTGACTGATTTCTGCATCTTCAGTGATACAAGGCAGTGTTGATTATCTTTAAAATTGAGTTCTTTTTTTCCTCTCGATAACAGCATTCCTCAGTGCTCTCCTCTGCTGACCCTTCTGAATCAAGAACTCACCAAACATTATATTGTGGATGGTGTGTAAAGATGTCAGATTATAGGGGAAAACACTGATACACACCATGTGGTTATACCTTTTGATTTTGTGGAAAAGTAAATGGAATGGGCTGTGCTTAAATTGTTGTTTGAAGTTAAATATCACCATGATTTAATTTTGTTATGCTAAAGAATGGCTTGAAAAATACACTTTCAATGATTTTGCAAAGAATAGCTTTTCTGAAATTGTTCCTGGTACATTAGTACAAAGTAAAGGGACACCTTGGCCACATTGGTGGTATCTGAGGCATCTAAGCTTACATTTCTAGCTGTTAGCATTGGAGCATCAACACTCAAATTTGATGCTGAGGAGCAAACATTGTGTCTGAACCTTTTTCGCCCAATGCAGTTTCTACCTACTCATATTTTTCTCATCTTTTCTCTTGACCTTCCAGAATAATGCACATAGTACACAAAAGAAAAATCTTTGATAAAAAGAGAGTTTAATATATGCAAATGTGTATAGTACTTTATATCTTCTACTTCAGAATACTCTAGAATCAACAAGAACCTTATATTTTATTGACCTTAGTTTTGAGGCTTAGGAAGCCTGCTCTTGGTTTTGAAATATTGTTTTGCAAATGAAGATTTATAATGAAGTTTTCCTTTGAATATAATATGGTCAGTATTTTTTTAACTGAAGTAAACTTTAAGGTTAAATGTTATCTTCAAATACCATTACAAGACAAATATTCTATGTAAACTTTTTTTTGTTTGTTTTGTTACCAGGGTACTCATTCACTGATCACTAAGCCACATTCCGAACCCTATTTTGTATTTCATTTAGAGACAACTCAATCATATTGAGTGGCTTAGTGCATTGCTTTTGGTGAAGCTGGCTTTGAACTTGCAATTCTCTTGCCTCAGCCTCCTGAACCACTGGGATTATAGGTGTGTGCCACTGCATCCGGCTGTATGTAAACTTTGGGAGTTATTGTATCCTGGTTTGCTTTGAGATACATGGATGTTTATGAGATGAATGAATGAATTTCACTGCTTATATGTTATTGGGTTATTGGGGTTTTTTATTTTTTTTAATTTTTTTATTGTAAACAAATGGGATACATGTTGTTTCTCTGTTTGTACGTGGCGTAAGGGTTATTGTTAAACAATAGTATCCCTGTTTAATTTCATTACTTGAAAAATTTGCAAAGAAATTAATATATATACATACATTTTTGTAGAAAAGTTATGAATTCTAGTCAAACTCATTGACCATAAGCATTAACTCATTTTGTGTGTGCATGCGTGGTGTGTGTGTGTGTGTGTGTGTGTGTGTGTGGCACTGGGGATTGAACTCAGGGAGGGTCTTGAGTGCACTAATACTGAGCTACATCCCAGCCCTAACTCCTATTAGCATGGTTTTAGATATGTGGACATATTCATATATTATAGTTATGTTTTGTCAGTGTATTATGTTAATGTCAAGATGATTGGGGTAAGTAGTATTTTCAGATTTGTTCAGAGTGCATTGAAATTTGTGAAACACATTAGTGAAATTGTGTTATTATTTTTCTACAATCTTTTAATCTTTCAAATGTGAATCATACTCAGTTGATTATAAGACTCAAGGGTATGCTTTCTGTAGCTTTAAACTCTTTACTATAGATTTTAATGTGGGACACCTACAGAATCCACTTTTGACATGGGAGAAGTCGCAATAGTATTGCATTACACTGTCAGCAGGTGTTGCCATGGACATTGGTGTAAAGTAAGAAGAAAGGGGTTGGGATTCAGAACAGTAATTGGAAAGAGAGAAATAAATCCTTCCCTTTCAGTTGCTTCACTGATTCCCAATGTTCCAGGTAAAGTGCACCTACTGAGTGGCTGAGAAGAACAGGTACATGCTAGCATTCCATTAATTTCAGAGGAATGGCATTGGACTGCATCTGCCCAGCAGGTGTGCTGAGCTGCAGGAAGACCATGGGCTAGAGGCAGAGTATAGAGCAAAAAAGGGGTAGCCCAGATAGTGTGGCTCTCAAGACAAGGGATAGTGAAGGAAGGAATTCTCATAAGCCTTTATTTCTAATTTTGCTTTTAATACCTGGTGGTACTACGAATTTTTACAGCATTTGAAGTCACGTTAGAATTATGACAGCATATGTTAAAATTATGCAATGTGGCTCAGAAATATAAGCTACCATTTCCTGAAATGATTTTAAAATGTAGCAGACTGTGAAGTTACCCTGATAAGGAACTTGGTTTTGATTATAATAATGAGATATATGGTATGGTGTCAAAAACTGTCTTCCAGTTGACACAACAATCCATAATTTATAGATTGCGTTAAAAATTAAAAGACAAAGTCAATTATAACTAATTATGATGCTACATTTGCTTGAGAAGTTATTATATCCTTTGGGATAAAGGAAGTAATATTCATGTCAGTCAGGAATCTTTAGCTACAGTTTCCTGGTTCTCTGTTAAGAATTTTTCAGTTTCATTTTGTGAGAATCCTATGCCACTGAAAGCCTGAAACCCTGCTATTTTTAGAAATAACTGAAGTACCTTCAGTACATCATTGCACATTTGTTCCTATTCTGAACTTCTCATCTGTGCCAAATCTTCAGAGCGGTTACTGGAAGTTTTGCTTGGTGACTGCTGAATCAATCAGAAATGAATTTTAAATTATGCTGGAGAAAATAATAATAAACTGAATCACTGCATTAAAATATCATTGCTATTCCTATTGATATTGGTTGCAAACAATTAATGGCAATTAAAATCTAGAGTATTACATGTTTACTATATTTTTATTTCATCATGATCAGTGTTTTCTTTCATTTTTTTAAATAGTTGAAAACCAAACTAAACTTTATGCAGGTGAAACTACAAGGTTTGGTATTTTAGCATCTTCTAAGAAGTTTATTTTCCTGATTTGAGCAATGACATTCTTCCTTCTTAAGAAGGACAGTTAGTTCTTATAGGAAAAGGAAAAAATCCTCCTTGTTTAAACTTCCTAACAAATTTAATGACTTTACAAATTAAGAGCTGCATATCAATTTATTGCTGAGCCTTCTTTTTTGTATGCTTTGATCATCAAACAATTTATAAGTGTCTTTGAAGCACTTGTGTTTTATGTTGTGATTTTGGCCACATTGCATGTATGTAGCATGGACTTCTTTATCTAGGAAAAAGAAAAAGAAACATTCTGAGAGTAATATTAAGGGAATATGTAGTCAAAGAAGACAAGCTACAATAAACTAGTTGTTTGAGTAATATTGTAAATTATTATCCTTTTTATACATTTAGGATTTCATTTTGTTGGAAAGCTTTCAAAGGGTGACCTAGTACATGTGCCAATGACAAAAGCTCCTTGTAACAATTCAGAGCATGCTTTATGCTTTATGAAATGGGATTGTAAAAATCCTCTCAAAAATGACATCCGAAATAGCATTAAAACACAATTTCCTTTGATAAGGCTTTAAGGCACTCATATGAAAAGTGATACCACTTTGAGTGAGACTGTGTCAGCATTATGTGATGTTGTGTTGCTCATAACTGACATTAATCCATTAAGGGTGCGAGGGTCATTTATTTTCCTCATGAAGTCATTAAATACCATTATTGATTTCTGTTCAGGCGGTTAGATTGTACCTTCATTTATGATCATTATATACATTAATGCTAAGTCTTGATTTCATGCACTTTAGTAGATATCATATTTAGAGTTTAAAATAAAGTTAATGACAATTATGAAGGCGAAATTCTACAGTTGCTTCAGAAATACAAGGTGTTTACCTAGAATTATAAAAATGATATTGATGTTTAAAAATATATAACACCTACCCTCAGTGTATTGTTTAATAAAACATCTAACTTTTTATTTATTTAAATTAATAAAATTAATAAAACTGGAATGCATGTCTTTATAATATTCCCCTTTTACTATTGTACTGGTTTCTGCTGATTTTCTGATAGGCGGATTAGTCTTCTGTTTCCTAATTTCCTGTTTTTTACCATGTAAATGAAAAGAAAGAGTAAATACCTAACTCGATTATCGGTTCCTTAGGGAGTTAATCAGGAAGTGGGGAGGAAAAGTAAAAGACATCCATATATGATGGCTATTACTAGTGACTAAAGTTTTTTTGTCCTACAAGCTGTTTTACATTAAGTTGCTTGTTTAATTGAAATCACGTAGAATTGATGTTTCTGTATAGTCCCTTAAAGTAATTTTGTCAAAAGAAACAGCAGTAGTGAGAATTCTGTTATCTTACCTTCCTATCATTTTTTTAGGACCTGTAATCGTTTCCTCAATTTAACATATTTTATTCGTGTTTTACTTGATGGTATGCCTTAACGGCACTAGCAGCTTTCAAAACTTTCATATTTTAGCACTCTTTTAAATTATATCTCAACCTATCCTTTTGGAATTTGCGCAGAAATTATTGGTTTATACAATAGTGAGATGATGTTTATTAGCCCCCCTTTCTTATAGGAAGTACTCATTACTGAAGATCTTTAGCCTGCAGTGCAGTAGGACCAAGAGGTACCAAGTTTATTACAGTAGCATCTTTGGAGAAGTTGTGTGCTCAGCACTTTTTCATAGGCTTCTTGTCTTCTTCATTGAAGGAAACCTGAGCAAAGCTGTGATATTAATGAATTATGACAAGCCTTTTGCCTGTCAGGCAGAGGTTCCCGCCTTCCTCCTTTAAGACACAAACTTAATGGAAGATGCTCAGATGGGCGAGCTCTCTGATGATACCCCTTAAGTGCTCATCCTTTTCTGATGCGAATATTCAGAGAGCCGTGAAGCTGCAAGTGGCAGCATTTAATATCGTCTTTCTCATAATGCCTGAATAATTTTCCAGAGACTGATCGCTGCAGCTGCTGTGAACACGGTTATTTGTTTATTTTTCACCTTGGTCCTGGTGGAATGCTGACCTAGCTAATCTTCAGGACTCACGGGGAAAATGGTTTCATATTCATAGCTCTCGTCTGTTCGTTCAAATACACACAAAACTGAAGCTAGTGATCTTCCATTTCAAAATAGAGAAATAAGGGAACTGGTTCTTTGCTTTAGAAGTGAAAAAAATAAGACTGTATTAATGAAGAATTGATTTGGTGAAAAATGAAGACTGTCTTGCATATTTTTAATGGATGTTTGTGAGAGGAAAGGAGAAAACATAGGCTGTCGTGGTGAGTTATAGAATGTTCTTGAGATTTCCCTCTGGTAGTGCTGCTCATTATGTTAAACAGCCTAGCTTTTAAGCTACTGTAGTTTTCGTTTATGTGTCTTGGCCTTCATTTGCTGAAATGCTTCAAGTTCACAGTACTAAAGTCATTTTGAAAACGGGATGTAATTACAAAGGTATCTTATGCTTACCAACAGCTTTTTTGGATCAATTTAATTATCATTACTTGTGGATACTGTAAATTGAATATCCCTTCCCTAATTACATTAAACTCAGGGGTTAGCTGCTTAAACATCTAAATGAGAAAAGTTCATCCTTTGCTATAAATAGGAGAATTGTTCTCTTATTTAGACTGACCTTAGAAGCTAAGCATTTTACATGATTTTGTCAGGTGAGCATTGTAAAGACAGTCTGTAATGAGATCTGTAATGAGGAACTAAGGTATAATGGCCCTTTGAAAAAGTTAATTTATTCAGCATTTTCTTATTGCATGATGGAATTAAAGTTTGTGTGTTATGTCCAGACCCTTTTCTAAAGGGTCCAGTCACACTGTTCTTGGTTTACTCATATTCTGCCAGTAGTTTGAAGTGGTTTAATATTACTATTCCAGCTTAATGGAAACCATTAAAGTAGTGAATTAGTCTTGCCCTTTTAAACAGAGTTAATTTATTTAGGGTCTAGGAATGTTATTTTGCCTGCATCCCCCTCCCTCCCTTTTATATAAATGATATACAGGAATTTATTCAAGCCACTTAAAGAGTACATTTTTCTAGGAGGAAAAAATAAATGTCTCAGACACCTATAAACAGAAACTGTTTTTTCCTGTTGTGGAAATCAGCCCTTAATTAGTTGATGTGTCTGTCTTGGGTTAGTATTTGTTGTCTGTTCACTCAAGTGATTTTGCGCTTTGTACAAAAATGGAGATCGTTCTACAGAGAGATTTGATTGATTTCTGCTTGTTATAGTCATTATAAATTTTAGTGCCATTCATAGCTACTTGTTTTTATTTACTTTGTTTCCTTTCTCAATTGTAGCTTCATTAAAAATCCGTCTATCTATTCACAGTTGAAAATCTTAAAATGCAAGCATGAGTACTTATTTCCAGAGCTGCTCCTGCTGAGTGTGCTTTGTGATTTATCATTAAAAACCTGTAAGGCCAAATTGAGGCTACGTGTTTTAGGATATGAAGCAGTTCCTGGATCACTAAAAGATATTTTATTAAGCAAAATAAGTAGCTAAAATTTTTAATAGGTAATGTCCCATTTTGAGACTTGAATCCAAACACAACCAGTTTTCTAGATTTTCTAATAAAGTATATTGTAGAATACATCAGAATGACAAGAAAAAAATGTAGTCTTTGTGACATTAAATAATTGACAAATGTTTGGAGGCTCGTGAGTTTTCAAAAGCAATTCCACATTCTACTAAAGTATGTTGGGAACTGTTTTTTACAGCTATTTAAAATATTTCCAACCATATTGAATATTAGAAATTTAATTGTAGTGTAGTATGTTACATAACAACATAAAAATTCTAGGAAATTTGAATTTAAATATGTCTTTTAATACCGTTTAAAACAATCTTTAATGTGGAGATTCACATAGCATTTCAGTGGTTAAAGATATGAAATTGAATGTTTGTAGAAGTTGCAATTTTTCTAACCAATTCAAACTGGCACTGAACTCTGGAATCACATTTCTAGTATTGGAGGACTATCCATAGGCAACTTACCTTAAAAAAAAAAAAAACAGGCAGCAATTTTATGCTTCTGATACAATTAGACACAGTTACCAGTTCTATCAGACCATTAGCAGTCAAGTTTTATTCTTCTTCATTATAAAAAGCAATCCCAGAGTGATATTTAAACATAGATATGTATAGATTAGACAGGAATTTCAAAGAGCGCTCTACGTGTGTCTCCTCCAGAAAAGGAATCTTGGTAAAAAGATACTAAATATCAGTTGTTGAATATGAAAACATAGATCCTGACAAGTAAAGGAGGAATGGTTTGAAACCCATGTGGGCTTCAATGCATATAATGCTTTTTGCATTATAGGGTAGGGGGCAGGGGTGGCATTAGCACATGGCATCTCCTTGTCCTGAGAGCCTGAGGTCCTCATCTCAGAGTTTGTGGAACTTGAATATATCTAAGACAGACTTCTTGCAAGGAAGGTGCTGACTCATGTAATGTGTTTCTGTAATATTGAGTAAGGCACCCAAGATGTAAGTGTTTTTGATGTTGATGATAATTGACACACATTAAATTTAGCTCAGAAATTAAGGCCTATTAGGAAAACTGTTCCTCATCACTTATCCTCACTTCGTGAGTTTTTTATACATTGTGGAGTATTTATGCTGTTCTCCATGCTCAGTGTCATGATCCCTTCTGATTGCTCTAATTATGTTCACTGCGATGGTACCAAATTGGGCAAAATCTTACTAAAACTTTTCTCCCATTAGCTATTTCAGTAGCTTTCTGGGTGCTCTTAAATCTTATTAAAATTATTTTCTCAGGCAAGGTATGGTAGCACATGCCTATAATTCTAGTGGCTCAGGAGGCTGAGGCAGGAGGATCCCAAGTTCAAAGCCAGTCTCAGGAACTTAGTGAGGCCCTAAGCAACTTAGGAAGACCCTGTCTCAAAAAAATATTAAAAAATGTTAAAAAAAAGGGGGGGGGCTGAGGATGTTCTTCAGTGGTTAAGTGCCCCCGGGTTCAGTCCCTGATACCAATAATAATAATAATAATAATAATAATAATTAAATTATTAAATCATTTTATCTGGATCTTATTAAAAGGCATTTTTAAAAAGAATTCTAAATTTTCAGTGCTGGGGTGTAGCTCAACCATAGAGCACCTGTATAGCATGCATGGGATCTTGGGTTAGATCCCCATAAGTACACACACACACACACACACACACACTTTTTAATTTAATTTAAAAAAATAAAATATTCTGGATTTCAAAACAGTGCACATATAATGCAATGACTTACAGGGTAGCATCTGTATAAACTCAGCCATTAGACGAGTTTCCTCAAGGAGCTAAGTAGTTTTGTCTTATATTAAGCATTTACTTGAATTTGTAATAGCCTGGTCTTAATTCTGGAAGAAGCCTGGAAATAATGCCATAGAGTTTGGACTTGTATAGTCTGTGATTATCAAGTGACATAGCAGTGATGAGACAGTGAAATGATTCGATTTTGGTAATAAAACCATTGCTCTATAAAGCAGTAAATGGAGGACTGAGGTTAATCTGAACAGTGTCATTAAAATTGGAGGGTAAATAATTCAGTCTTAATGTGTAGGGTAATAAGAACATATATTAAAGCCTTGGTTGCAAAAGATACCTGAACGTCTAATTTTCACTGTGAGGTATTGATCCCACTTTTCAGATGGCACAACCAAGTCTCACAGGAATTTTAATACACAAATAACTTTCCCAGCATCACAGAATCAGTAAGAAAACTGCATGTTTTCAAACCCAGGTCTGGGTTACTTCCCAGGTCTTTGAGTGAAAAGCTGCTGCTGTATACTCTTATGACCCATGGCTTTGGCTCTCAGTATAAAGACAAAGAAGAAATGTTAAGAAAGAACATTTTTTCTTCCTGTGTTTTCTCTGATTTCCTTTGTTAGGGGACTTGGTACAGCTCATCACCATATTGTTTTCCCATAATTTTCATTACTTGCCCCAAAGTCACAATCAATAAATAATGTAAGTTAAAAAATGTGCTTGCAAGGCAAATGCATCATCTTCAGGACAACTCCTGAAACCCCTGCTGGTAAGAAGTTCTAGAACTCTCATTGCTCACAGCATCTAGGAACTAACAGAAATAGACAACAGATGATAGGATATGCAGTTTAATAGATTTTACTAACTAACTGAAAATTGTGTAAGCCAAACCACTGGCCAGATTCCCAGCTATTAAAATATTACCCTTCTCCTAAGATATGTTATTTTTTTCTTTATAACTTTTATAGACTATTGTAGTGCTGTATACATAAAAATTGGGTAGCTAATGTCATCATAAAGTATTTGTTTGTAAAGGGAAACTGAAAAAAAAAACATTCTGTATCATATACCTCTTAAAATAACAATGGGACAGAATCCAAAAGAGAGAAAAACTATTTTTAAAATAAGGCACTTATATGACTTCTGGTTTACATAAACATCAAAATATTGTTTCTAGGTGTCAAAAGTTGGTTTAGTCTGTGTTTGAAACTGCTCTAAGAAATATGAGATAAAGGAATTAAATACTTGAGTAGCTGAGATGTAATAAAATAAACTTGAGTAAATTTGGAGGGTACATCAATGAATTCCTAATTTATAAATACTGAGAAGATACACAATAGGATCATGTCTAAAGACCATCTTGTACATGTATATCACCAGTTGCACTAAAAGTTATGAGAGATTCACAACATGATTATAACTTTTATTTCAGTTACACTGTAAATTTGGCACACCTTATGTTGATGTTTATTTTCTTATATTCCATGTTTCCAACAACTGCATCCTTGTGTTTTCTAACTAGAGGCCAAAGTATAAGCTAGTACAACCTCAAATAATTATTTTTTCTTTTTGCATTTCTGGAGATTGAACCCAGGGGCTGTCTACCACTGAGCTATATCCCCAACACTTTTAATCTTTATTTTAAGACAGGGTCTTGCTAAGTTACAGAGACTGAGCTCAAACTTGTGATCCTCCTGCCTCAGCCTCTTGGTTCACTGGGGTCACAAACGTGCATTACTACTCCCTAAAACCTTAAAGAATTACTATTGTGCTTTCTTTAGCATTTTTTTTTTAAACTTTTACTCTTGAAGCTAGATTTACAGTTTACTACTTTTGCCCTCTTTTCTCTTTTGGGTTCCTTCATTATACTTGACACTGAAAATCTCGTATCAAGTATTTTTGTGGACTACAAAACAGTGGATGAAAAGGCAAAGGAGTGATTGTGACTGAATGATGTTATTTTTCTGCTACCTTAGTTAGATACATCAGCAGACCTAAATTATTACAGCAGCCATACTCAATTATATGTTCACTTATTAATCTTCAAAGTCAAAGCCATCTAAATTTACACTATTCAAAATAGTTTCATGCATTGATAAGAAAGCATTAAATTTTTATCACATACTCTCCATCCAAAGATGAAGTGTAAAATAAAAGCTTTAGAAAGAGGAGAATAATGAATTTGCAAGTATGACATTGGGTTGATATCTGAAGAACCCTTACAAATCAATAAATTTAAAAAGACTCAATAGAAAAAAATAGAAAATTGTGAACAAGATGCAGCTAAAACCATGAAAAATGGTCAGCTTTATTAACAATCAATGAAATTGAAATAAAGCAGCCATGAGGTATGTTTTATTTCTCACATTGGCAAATATTTTTAAAGTTTGCTGATGTCACTGACATACAATTCTGGTAGGAGTGTTAATTGGTAAACACTTTAGGGATCATAATTTAGCCATATATTTTTAAAATTTGAAGCATCTATCATTTGATTTAGGAATTTATATTTGAATTTCTAGGAATTTATTCTAAGTAAATAATTAGAACATATCTATGTACAGGATATTTTACATACACAGAGAGAGGGAGGGACAATGTGAGGAGGAGTGGAATGCAAGAGAGAAAGTGAGAGGAAGAAAAATGTGTACATTCAAATACACAAAGACTTGTATCAGCTTTGTAGTTGCAAAAGGATTCCCAGTGGCCAACCCAATGGGGAATTGATTTAAAAAAGTATAAAGTTGAACATAATATTTGAAAGTACTGATTTGATCGATGTGATCTCCAATAGGAGAGCACATGTAGTATTTTCCCATATAATGTATATTTGAACGAGAGATGTCTGAAAGAGCACACACGAAGTAATAACCATATGTGCTTCTGGGTGAATGGAGTTGGGGAGATTTTGTTTATTTATTTTGTCTTTTGATTTCTCTGTGAGTTTTCTAGAATGATAAAATTTTCTAGAATGATAAGCACGTATTATATATGTATGTAAACAGTAAAGAGAAAGCCACCTTTGTTCATAAGATGATTTAATCCATTTTTATACCTCAAAAAAAGTTTTGTCAAATATTTGTCTTACTTGGTAATAAAAGCTGAATAATGCAGGTATGTCTCTTTCAGGAGTGATGCTATACCTGCTATATTTAGTAGAGCGTTTAGCACAGTCAATACTGAAAATCAACATTAAATCAATTGGCAAATAGTCTATGAAAAAATATAAATTTAAGAGAGAAAAATGCAAAGTCTGAACAAGCTCTTCAGATAAAAAAAAAAGCTGTAGTCTAAAAGCAGAAGATTTTCATTGAACACTATCACATGTAATTAACTCTTGTCATTAATCTTATTACTTTACATTTTGGGTACATTAATGGGTGTGTTACCCAAACTTTCAAAATATCAAAGAGGTATTGTAATTAGTGGGAGTTCTGAAAGAGTAAGTTGGGTCATATTTTAGAGCATTTTTTTCTTTCATAAATTATTTTTAAAGTAATTTAGCTAAACAGTAAATCAAATAGTACCAAAAGTCCATTATAAAGAATTGTCATCTGTCATCTCAAACTGTTTCTGTCTCCAGAAACAGCTAATCTTAACACTTTCAGCTGTTTTTATTTTTTATATTTTGGTAGTTACAGCCATATTAATATATAAAACACTTAATAACATTATTCCACCGTTTATCAATTTTAGATATTGTTGACATGAGAATACATCTCCTTATACTTGGTCTGCATACTTTCTTCTTTCCTCCAGTATAGTTTATTTTGAATGTAGTCATTAAGAAATTTATTGCTAATTTTAGAATCATAGATTGTACTCTGTTATTTTTCTCCTATGCAGATCTTTGTTTCTTCTTCTTTTAAGAAAAGAATGTGCTTCTAGGGTTCTGAGGTAACAGTACAAGGGAAGTACACTTTCTGAGTCCTCATGTATCTAACCATATACTTTTTTGTGCCCTCATATTTGATAGTTCTCATTTGAAAGTTATTTGTCTCAGAATCGTAAGGCATTGCTTCAACACCATCCACTATGGTGTTGAGGACCCAGAGCCATTCTTATTCTTCTTTAGTTATATTCCATTTATACCCCACTGTGCATTCTGAGAAAGCATTTAGGGTAATAATGTTCCAGGAGTGTTGTTACTGCACAGTGATCCTTGGTATGTGGGTGTGCATATGTGTGCACTTCATTCACTCTGCTTAGTACTCTGTAGATCTTTTAAATTTGTAGACTCATGTCCTTTGTTATGGTCAATTTTCTTGAATATTTCTTTGAGAAATTTCTACCTTCCATTGTGTACTTTTCTCTTTCTGGATTCCCATTCATTTGCTCAGTCTCCCACTTGCATCTCTCTTCTTTCACGTTTTCTCCCTTTCAAGTTTTTGTTTTGCATTCTCAGAGATTTCTTAACTTTTGCTTCTAATCCTTTTATTGAACTTTCTTTTATTTGTCATCTTTTAATTTCTAAGAGCACTTTCATATTTTCGTTGCTTATTTATTATTACATATGCGTTTTATATTTGGATGCAGTATCTTTTTGTAACTCTGAGAAAACTAAAATTTCTGATTGTTCATTTAAAATTTTTCTGTTCTTTGCATGACCTGTTTATTTTGGTCTCTTTCTTTCGTGCTAGAATTTTCATCTCTAATGTATCAGATGTCCTTGCTTATTAATATGTATTAAGTTGGGAGATACTAAAGGTCATTTGGAAGCTCTGTGTGCATGGGTAGCCCTGTGTTGTCTTCACAGTTTTGTGTTTGGATGTAAGGCAGCATTTCTTTTTCTTTACATTGGATGGGGTTGGTTCTACATTTCAGCTTTCTTCTTGTTTTTCAATTTTGTTCTGAATTTCTCTTCTGCTATTAATCTTTACCCTGTCTAGGATGAACTGAATCACCTTTTTTTCTCATTTTCTTGTTGATGTCATCTGGTAGACTCTGCCCCTCATTTATTTCTCTTCAATTTTGCTTGTCCCTTACTTTCTAAGAGTTAGGCATATTTAAGCCTCAGAGTCTTCAAATATCCTATTCCCTCTGTGAGGAATGTACTCACTTCATGTGCTGCCCAAGAGACAATCTTCAAATCTCAGGAAATTTTATTAAAGTTTGCAGGTTGGGAGTGGCATTCCTAGAATTGACCGGGCCCAGCTTCATAGATCTTAATTCAAGATCAGGTTAGAGGTATATGGTTTTCATGGTGGAGAGCAAAACATTAAATGTGGCGTGGGGGAACAAGCCAAACATAGCGTGATTAAAGCTTCTGCTTACATATGACATATACCACATAAATTCATTTTCTATAAATCAGAGTATGTCACTGGCAGAGCCCAGTGTCAGTATATCAGGGAGATGTGATGAGGTCAGGAAGAAAGAAGTAATCTACTATATCCCTGATACCCACCTGATTCACACTCCCTCATTAACTTTAAGTCTTTGATCAAATACTACCAAATACTCTGTGGTATCTTATTTAACCCTATCCTATTTAAAATTTTATTACTCTCTCATTTCCTGTTACCCTTTCCTGATTTAGTTTCCTCTATGTCACTTCATACCATCTAACATTATTATCTGGTTTACACATTGTGTTAATTAGAGTGTATCTCAATGCAGTCAAAGTGACATTCAAAATTAACTCACTTATTTTTTTTTCAATTTTCTGTCATCACCAATTAGAATGTTTGTGAGTTCCATGAGGGCAGAAATTTTCCGTTTTGTTTATTACTTTTTATTTAGTGCCTACAACAGTGCCCAACAAATGGGAAATGCTCAGGATTCTTACTTTACTTTGGAACTTCCTCTGATACTGGTATAGCTGCTACCATTCTCTTTGACTTTATAATTCACACCTTCGCTATTATTTTAAGTGGTTTAGGGAGAGAGAAAAGTTTATCAAATTGGCTAATTTTTAATTGAAATTTAACTTTTTTTTATTTTTTATTTTTTTGTCCTTGAGATTGAACCCAGGGGTGCTCTACCACTCATCTATGTTTTCAGCCCTTTTAATCTTTTAGTTTGACACAGTCTTGCTAAATTGCTGTGGCTTTTTCCTCAAACTTATAATCCTCCTGCTTCAGCTTCCCAAGTCTTTGGGATTTCAGGCATGAACCACTTTGCCCATCTCTGCCTTCTTACATGTTTATTTAATGTGTTGGATTACGTATAGACTACCAAATATAATTTTGTTTGGGATATTTTTAAAAAGTCACACAGAAGTAGGCTCTCTGTAAATGCTGGAATGAATAAATTGGTTATCACAATAATTTGCAGGATATGTTTTGGTTGATGGTACTACCCTTCCTGACTAGGTGATTCTTGTTTGTCTTTCATTTTAAAAAGTAGCATAATAATAAATGTACTAAAGTGAATTAGTTCTTGTGCACATGTGAATGAAGAGCCTATATGGGACTGAAAGCATTTTCTATACTGAATAGGTATGACATTTGCAATTTGTATTTGAAGGACTTGTCTGCTATTTTTGTCATGGCTTCTAACCTTATAAATGCAAAAAGCCGCTCCATTCCTTGTAGCTCTGGGCCAGCCTGTTCTGTCAGATATGGTTATTTCCCATCAGTTTTTCACCATTGCCTTAGACTGCATTTCACTGAAATGCTCCTGCATTGTTTTTTGCCCTCATGACAAGTGATCTCCAAGCCCGGATCTATATAGCACTACTTGGAGATCATGGTGTTATATATTCTTTTCCAACTCAGCATGATGATATAGTGAGGGTGATCTCGTTTCTGTTATTCATGCATGAGATTGATGAAACTTGTTTTCAGTTTTTTATAATATCATAATCCTTATTTGTTGACAAACACATTGGGACTCTCAGGAAGTCACATCAGTATTATCAAATTTGATTGTTTTATTGTGTGTGTGCATGAACATGTAATAATGAATCTTACCATTATGTACAATTATAATGCACCAATAAAAGTTATGGAAAAAATTTTAAAAATACATATTTATCAAAACATTTTGAAATTCCTTCTGTAGAATTACCTTTACAGCCAGCTTATGAATCACATTAAATTGGTCTTGTTTTTATGTACCAGACTCTATATTTTTATTAGACAATGTTAACGCAGTATAAAAGTCCATATATATCAGTGTTTTTCACTGCAAATAATGTGTGTATATTTCCAAAAATAAATTCCATTCTGCAAAGATGAAAATTTGTACCACACTTAAAATTATGTGATGTAGATCTCAAAACTGGCAGCTAGCATTCCTTAGTGCTTACTTTGAAAGGCAGATACTTATTTAAATATCTAAATTATTACACCTTTAAAAAACCTCTTTTCCTTGGCTATACTTCTGCATACCTCTTTTAGTTTCATTTTTATACCCTCATCTGACTTTGTTTCCTCCTGACATTATCACTGACTACATAAATCATTCCTTTGTTGACACTGTCATCATGTGCTTACGGAAACATGCCTTACATAATAAGGTAGAAGGAGACAGGCTTCAGGTTTCTCATTAAACCAAAGCTTTAATTTTCTCTAAGGAAAAGTAGATGGTGTGTAAATAAACTGAAAAGATGGTGCTTTATCTACTAAAATCCCTGAATGTTATAAATGGAAGGGACCTAAGATAATTGCTAATGAAGGTATATGCAATAACTTTGATCTACAAAGGGGCAGAAATTATGGAGACCTTGGGAAGACAGAGTCAAGGAAAAGTTCTGACTGAATTATCAGTGCACTGCTTAACAGTCAGTTAGCATTAGCTTCACCTTAGCTGTATGCATGTGACCCTGACACTCTGTTGATAACCTGTGAGACCCTTCAGTTGTTTTTGTTTTTAAGATGCCCACTGTGGTTTTTGTATTTGGAGGTAATATGGTATGGATGGTATGGCTGAAAGTGCATGTTTGGGAGTCAGAAAACCTGAAGTTTAATCTTCTCTTTACTCGGGGCTAAATTTCGCCACCTGTACAATGGGTATGGTGACATCCAAATACCCGCGTTAAATAATAGTAAATAGAAGTAATGTTTGTGAAGATTGAAAAGATTCAAGCACTATCCTGGCACATGGTGGTGAACACTTTAAAAATGTTCCACTATTTCTCTTTGTCTCCTTAATTATTTAATAAGATTTGTCTGGTGTGTGTGTGTGTGTGTGTGTGTGTGTGTGTGTGTGTCTGTACATACACATGTGTATTAGTATGTATTCATTTCTATCTTACATGCTGCATTAAAATGAAAAATCACCAAAAGCCAAATGCCTGGTCCCAAGTATTTAAAATTCTGGTTGGTTCACAACATTAGACATGTACTCTAAATGTATTTGAGAAATAGATATTGTCAAATGAACACTAATAGGTATTATACATAAAAAATTAAAATTAAAAAAAAATGATGAGATCTTAAGGAGTGTGGAAGAGGGCACTTGGACCTTGATATCCGGACCTTACATGGAAGAGCTCTAAGACATCTTTTTGAATCTCCCTAACTTTGTTTAACAATACTTGCTGGTTTGTTGGATGGTTCTTCCTACTTTAAAGTTCATTGACCTTTATTATCCTGATGGTAGTGAGTATGGATCTGTTAAAGTTGTATGTGTTTAATCTGCATAGACAATACTGTGGGACATCTTTATCTGTAATACTCATGATCCATAGAGTCCTTTTGAAGTCAGGTTGCTTATTGCAAAAAGTAGAGCTCTTAAGTAGGTCACAGTCCTAAGAGAGACACTGGAATCAACATATGAAATTGAAAAACTATTCTCCATTCGTATTAAGTTTTTAGGTTATCACTAAGAAAAAAAGCACACTAAAATTAGATGAAATGAAGGAAGCCCAAGTATTCAAAATATGAAGACTATAGAAATCAATGTTAGACTTTTTCTTTTGTCTCTTTCTTCTGTCAGTATTGCACTTAGTCTAAATAACATTACATCTCATGGTCTCTGAGAATATTAGTGTCGCTCTTTTCTTTTGCTTCTGGTACTTGTGTCCTTGTGCTTTCTTTCTGTTGCCAGAACCTTATTGCCAAGTATCTTTAAAAATCTGTTACCATGGACTTAGATATTGTGAGCAGAATCAACCCCCGTAGTTTGATTTTTCAGGGGTCAGTCTTTCTTAGGCAATTGCATCAACTTTTTCTGTAAATCACTGTGTACACATTGGGTTTTCTTAATTCGGTCTTATGAGAAAGCTGTTAAAGCATGAAGTTCAAAGACAGTATTTTCCCATAGAAGGAAAAACACAGTCAATTAGTAGTATTTACTCTTTTTAATGGGAGAAGTTTTGGAAGCAGAGGTTTATAAATTTTCAAATTTGGGAAGGAGAATCTTTGTAGGAGATTTAATCAAGTATCTGGCAGACTTCCACTTTTAAAATATAGATCTTCCAAACCCATTTCTTCAAATGTCTGATGAATAAGTATTGTCATTTCCTTTGGCAAATTGTGGGAAATAAAAATATATCTTGGATGTATATTGCTTTAATATTAATGTCTTCACATTACATTTGTATGTAGTATCCACTTATTAATTCATGTACTTAAATTGTGAATATGTTTTTATCTTAAATTCCAATTTGGTTGTAGAGAATAATGCTTTCATGTGTGCTGAAACTGATCGTTCCTGTCTCCTGAGTGGTTAATACTTAGGTTCTAGCATCAGATTCCCTATCACCAACTAGATGGATGACTTGAAAAGGTTTATTTAACCCTGTGTGGGTCTCAGTTTTCTCTGTATAAAATGGGATTAATGCTCTTTACCTCATTGAACTGTTATAATGGTGAGGCATCATCTATAATATTGACAATGTCTAGCTCACAGTAAATGCTTGTTGCCATCATTATTTTGTTGATGATATTTGAAAGGTTAGCTCTCTTTTTTCTTTTCTTTCTTTTTCTTCTTACTCTCTCTTTTTGTGTGTGTTTGGATTGATTCCAGGGGTACTTTACCACTAAGGCATATCCCCAGTCCTTAATTTTTTTTTTCTTTTTTGATTTTTAAATTTTGAGACAGGGTCATGCTAAGTAACTAAGGGCCTCACTAAGTTGCTGAGGCTGACCTTGAACTTGCAATCCTCCTGCCTCAGCCTCCTGAATTATGGTATTACAGGTATGTGCCACCATGCCTGCATCACTTTCTTAATTATATATTTTGTAGGGTAGGGATTCTGTAGACCTTGGTTTCAGATATCCTGAAAGTTTTTTTTTTTTTTTTTCTTAATCCAGGGATTTGCAAAATAGTATAAGCTTTCATTGAAGTTACTTTTCCTCTAAGAGTTTCTGAGAGTTTCTCTGTTGTGATTATAGCAATACACTTTTCATTTGACAGTTTAATTGAGCCACAATAATATGATATTTATAGATTAGGTACAATTGGCTGAATTGACTTGCTGTCAACTGCTGAAAGACTGACCATTTTGTAATAATTATCACTATCATTTGAACTTCATGAAGTTAATGAAATATTTTTCATTCTTTATAATCAGTATAGTTTACTTTGAGATATCACATAATTGAATAATAAATGATAATACATCTTATGTTAGTATATTTGGATATACTACATATTTATATACTATATACTAACCGGTATATAACTGTCAGATTTTATGCAGTTGAATAAGAAATGATGCAATGAGGCCCTTTCTTCTTTTCCTTGAATCAAAGTGACAACATAACTTAGACTTTCAATTAAGCTTTCCAGCTTCCTACCTGTGCTCTTGTATTGGTTTCTTAGGTAGGAACATTTTCTCTGCATGGACAGAAACAGTTGATAAACTCAACTCCAACAGAGAAATAAATTACATGCCAGCTATAATGAGACATCAACGTCCAGTAAATTTTCTTTTGCTTGTAAAAATGTGGCAGTATGAAGTAAGAGTCAATAATTATTTATTGTTAATTCCCTAATGTTGGCTTCTGATGCACATGTAAATTGTGATGTGATTAAATTGAACAGAATTATCAGTTATTTAACATATTCACTCTAATGCACATAGATGAAAATGACTGTGATAATCTAGCAGGGATCCTTTGTGTTTTAGTGTGCATGTAGGTCCCCATCCTGTAGTCTATTACAAATATGTCTTTTACTGAATTTAATGAAAATTACCTTTGCTGACAGTGAGCATGAGACTTAGATGGTCACTGTATCCTCAGATGTGTTTAACTTGGTTTCAGTGGTGCAAGCATTTTGTTAATAATTTCTATGTGTGGATTCTATGGGAGTTTTTAGGTCTGTTTTAAGCTGTTTTGTCTCGCATAAAAAAATAGTATAATAAGCACTATATAATACTAGCTTTGTTTCACTGATATTTTTTCATTATCGACTTTCTTGTACATTTATTTGATGCTCCAATGATACTTTGCAAGCCTTACTTATAATTATTCTATTGTCTAAGACCGTTCAAGAAAATTTTATTTTCACATGCGTAATTCATTTCAATAATTGTCAGAATAAAAATCTCACTTGAACAAATACCATGTCTTAAAACAAAAAGGATAGAATTAAATCAATGAGGCAATGGAAAATAAAATATTTAACTTTGGGAAATACAAGTATATTGTTTGTGCTTATGATCTAAGATAATTTTTGAACTTGAACCAGAAGACATAAATATTTGGAACAAAAATACAAATCTGCCAGTTAAGAAAAACACACAAAAAAGGAGACTATGGGGAAGGCACACACCTGGGGAAGAACACAAGTCTTAATTGTGTTTTTAACAAATCATGTAAAATTTTCTTTAAAATATCTTTCCTAAACACCTTTAAATCTCTAGCTCATTGCCACCATCTTAGTCCAATTGGGTTACTTTTGTCTTTCTAATAAAAAGATCAGAGTAATCTGGTTTACCTTGCTTTATCAATCACTTTGTTTAGACAATTAGAACAGTATCCTTTTTTCTTCTCATTCAGCAGCCATCTTTCCTGGACCTTGAAAGTGTTCTTGCATTTTGTTATTGACTTTGCCAAAAACGTAAGGCCCTGACTACTCTTTACCCAGGCTATTTCTCAGGGTTGTGTTTATTGCAGGAAACCTTGAAGGATGGGGTGTTATCTAAGAGCAGACTTCTTACTTTATTATCCAAGAGCAACACTTGGGAAAGCATTGAATTTCCTAAATGCCAGTGATCCTCAGCTGTGACAAGCCCATTGTGTGATCAGGATCCTTTGGGCATGGTACTTGGGGGTCATGGGAACCAACACACATACTGATAACTCTGTTGTTTACTGTGCCATTGGGTTTTTCCTGTGACCCATGAGGCTCATGTCTTCTGTCAATATTCATGACAACAATATGCTAACTTATTAGGTTGAAATTAGGATAAAAAAAAATCTAAACCAAACAATTTTTATAGAAAATTTAATTTATTTATTTTTATAGAAAATTTAATTAATTAGATTTAATGCAAATAATGTGTTTTGAGTCAAATCAATCCACTGTGCATACACCATTGTCCTGAATATGCTGGACATATAATTAGGTGTATATATATACTTACCGTACTTTAAAGAGGTTGATTTTTATAGAATTGTGGCAGCAGTGCAGTAACAATAATTGGTAACTTCTTGGAATTGGGTTGAGAAGACTTAAGATATTAAAATTGGTTGGACTTCTCAGCTTCAACTGGAAAAATGAATAGAAAATACATTTAACACCAACTTTTTTCTTGGGAGGCTTCTATAAACAACTTTAGCATAGAAATTCATCTTATTTGTTTATCTACCTTAGTCTGCATCCTTTCTCCTTTTATCCTTTTTTGTTTAAAATTTTTAAAAACTTTTATTCTTGGACTGGGCATGATGGTGTACCCTAGTGGCTCAGGAGACTCAGGCAGGAGAATCTCAAGTTCAAAGCCAGTCTCAGCAACTTAATGAGGCCCTAAGCAACTTAATGAGATCCTGTCTCAAAATTTAAAAAAGTGCTGAGGATGTGGCTCAGTGGTTAAGGTCCAGTTCCTGGTACTAAAAAAGAAAATTAAAAAATATGTGTGTGTATGTGTGTATATATATGTGTGTGTGTGTATATATGTAGATATATAATTCTCACTGCAGTTTTGAGAATGTAGTACTTAATGGAAGAAGAAAGGCCCTAAGAGATAAAGGAAATTATGAGAGTAGAAATAAATGACATTATGACTTCTGAAGGACAGGATAGAAAAGGTGACTATTTACAGATCAGGTAGTAATGCCAGAGTCTTTTAAGTGCTTCAGTGCATTGCATCATTAAATGACCCAATATTCTAAGAGTTAAGTATTAGAAGAATAAACTAAACTATTAGATAATGAAATTTAGTAGCTTTAGGTAACTAACCCAAGTTCATGTTTTAAATGGCAAAAGATTCCAGCCCTGGTGTATCGACCATCAACACGAAAGAGACTGAATCATTAATTCTCATCTTCTGTGATTGTTATAATAGAGGAAGATGTGACGGAGACTTTTTTTTTCAGTACTGGGGATTGAACCCAGGGGACTCTGCAGCTATATCCCCACCCCTATTTAGTTTTTATTTTGAGGCAGGGTATTGCCAAGTTGTCCACGCTGCTCTTGAACTATCAATCCTCCTGCTTCAGCCTCTCAAGTAACCACCCTGCTGGCAGAGAGTATTTTGTTTTCAGCACAGTCTACCTATTCTTCTGTCTTCCTGGGTAAGATTATATTGTCCAACCCTTCTTTATTCCCTTGCATCTATATATGGACATGTGGCTAGTGGGCTATGAACAGAAGTGACATATTATGCCACAAATATGCACACTAAGCCAAAAGCATACCTTTCCTTTGATCTCTTTTTCCATTTACTTCCTAACATCAGGTAACTTCAAGCATCATAGATGACAGAGTCACAGGATAGGATCAGTCCATGTTTAAGTCACCTTGTGGAGAGCCACCCCACTGAACCCCAACATTGGACTTATATTATAATGAAAACCAAAAATCCCTTATTATGTTTTGGCACTGATGTCTCAGGGTATATCTGTCATAGCAAGTCACATTATCTTACTACGTAGATGTAAATGATCATGTTACCAATGAGGAGCATTAGGAGTTAAATATTTGATGGACGCTTGATAATAGTTATTTTTGAAACTTAAAATATTTGATTATTACCTTGAATAAGTGAAATAGCAAGTATTGTTATCACATTTTTAAAAAGAAAAACACTGATAATATGAGCAAATTGGTGTCAGGATAGTCATAACCTGGTCCTTGAACTGCCTCTGTTCAATCTTGGGCAAATGATTTAATGCTTGTGAGCCTGTTTCTTAATATGTAACATGAAACAATCCAACCTCTTCCAGGTTGCTGTAATATTGCTAACTAATAGTGTATAAAAACAGTGATTTCTGTACTCCACGAAGAGTATCTCTAATAGCACTGTTTTAGTACGTAAGAAGTATGTGTAAATACTGAATGAATTTCTGGTAGAATAAAACATGATATCCTTCTAGAAAACATTTTGGTATTTTGAGCCAAAAGCCATAAATGTATTTATTTTACTTGGTCCAATATTAACATTTAGGATTATTTATGAATAATTCAAATGTAAGAAGTAGTAAGATAGGATAGGCTCGGAGAAGCCTTATTTTAACTTTTGGAAACAGTCTCAGTGTCTAACTGCAGTGGAGTGATGTGGCAGTGTATAGTAGACTCACTCACTACAAATTGTTTCTGTTATTTAAAGGCAAATAAAAAAAACATATTCATATCCTGAAAGTTTAGACTAGAAAAATCTCTGAAGTATAAAATACAAAATGTAGCTATTTTATTAAAAGTATGGAAAAATTACATATATACTTAAAAATTAGAACATACATAGAAAATTGAATGAAAAAAAAAAACTTTTGTTTTCATTTTGTGATACTAGGAAAACCATTCAGGATTCCTATATAGATCCATGATTAGATCTGGCTTTCAGAAAGATAATTTATAATAAAGTATAGTAATAGGGAGATGGATTGGAGTATTAATACAAGAATTACTTGACAGATACGTACAGCTGCATCTTTTATTTTCTGTATTCTGTTATGACATCTGGAGCCTTCCTTCTGCTAGAGGGACTGCCCCTCCCACTGTTAGTCATTTCCTAAAGATAATAAACTGTCCCATGAATGAATGTACTTTAAAAATACAAACCAACCAATTCAGAATCCACACCTAACTATATCCTTTATTGGACTTCCACATTCTGGTCCATTAGCCATCTAACCTAATCTCCTTAGTGACAGAGGTGATTAGGTGAGACAGCTAGAGAAAGCCACTGTGTCCTAGAGGCTACAGAAATTATTCAAAGTAGCTGCTCCTAACCCAGCTTACCCTGTCTTTCCCATTCCTCTCTATGGAAACCACAATAAAGGTTTTTGCTTATGGTTCCCCCTCATTCCCTGTGCCTCCCACGATCAACTCTAATGCATCTCTGGGACCCTCTGTCCTGTGACATTCCTTCTTTTCTTGTGAACTGTAACAAATCATCTTTTCAGTGGTAGTCATCTTCTGATCTATTGGTCTTTATACCTCAAGCTTTCAATTAGTGCATGTTTTTTAAGAACAGATGTTGTAGACCTAGATGAAAGCAATAAAAAAGGGGAAGAGGCAGAAGACTGAGAGATGTTTAGGTGTTAAAATTACAGGTAACAACAACTACTATGACAACAATTATTATAGCAAAAGGCTGTGCGGAATAAGGAAATAAAAGGAACAGATAGTTACTGATTGACTTCACATTTGAGACTAGTAACTCTGAGAATAGACAAGAGGAAGAAGTTTTGAGAGGGAAAGATAATGAATTTGGTATGTAACTTGTAGAGTTAAGGTGTCTGAAAGATATCTGTGTGGAAATATCTAGTGAACAACTATAAAGACGTCTCCTAAGCAGTGGTTTTTAAACTTCTATGACTGTGACATATAGTAACAAATACATTTTTCATCTGACCTTTCTATAGTTTGGATATGGTTTGTCCCCCAACTGTTCACATGTTAGAGGATTGATCCTTAGTAACAAAGAAGTAGTGTGGAACCTTCAAATGGTGGAATCTACTTGGGAAGATGCGTTAGCCAGCTTTGCATTGCTATGTCCAAACTGTCTGACACAAACAACTTAAGAGTAGGAAAAGTTTATTTATGGCTCACAATTTCAGAGGTCTCAGTTGCAGATGGCCAACTCCATTGCTCTGGGCCCAAGGTAAGGCAGAACATCATGGTGGAAGGACATGGTGGAGGGGCACTACTCGATTAATGGCAGCTGGGAGGCAAAGAGAGAGGGCAAAGGGACCACAGGAAAATGAAGACTTCTAGCTCACCCCCAGTGACCCACCTCCTCCACCTATGCCCCACCTGCCTATATTTAACACCTAGTACATTTAGACTAGGATGAACTGTTTAGGTTGTAGCTACCACAATCTAATCATTTACCTTCTGAACATTCCTGTATTGACATAGGAGTTTTGGGGGGAACACCTTACATCCAAACCATAACAGAGGGCCTTAGGTGATTGGGGGTATTGCCCTTGCAAGGAATTAAGGAACTTTTCATGGGACCATGAGTTGTCACAGGAACAAGTTTTTTAAAACCTGAGCCCCACCCCCAATCACTCTCATTTCTGATGATATAATCTTTTCCATTTGTACACACTCCTGCTACAAGGCCATCATCAGAAACCAAATCAATGGAGTCACCTAATCCTGAACTTCTAACCTCTAAAACTGAGATAAATAAACCTCATTTCTATATAAATACCCAGCTTCGAGTGTTTCATTATAGTAATGAAAAAAGACTACTATAGAGCCTATACAAAGATATGTTTTCATACTGTGCAGAATAATACCCCCTTTCTTTGTATGATGTACTCTGACAGTTTCTCTCTATGCCATCTTTTTGTTTCTTTTATTAAGATGTGTTGTAAATGAATAAATTGAATGGGTCACAACCCATTCTTTGGAAAACACTGATCTGGAGCATTTAAAAGCTCTCAGACTTGAGGAGATTTAGAAGTCATAAGTAAACCCATGCTAAGCAAAACTATGGAATATTTTCTAAGGGTCAAGTTGGAGAGCAAAAAAATTTCCCAGATTACAGTTGTATAGAATACCAAACATTTGAATATTTTGAAGTTAACAGAGGGAGAGAAGGCAGTAAAATAAAGTAAGAAAGAATAGTAAATCTGGGTAGTAGAGTCAGTAATGTTAAGAATTCACAAAAGACTATTTCATGGAGGGAATAATCAGCAGTAGAAATGCCAGTGATCCTAAATAATATGAAGCATAACAAGGTGGATTTATATTTAAGATGTCAGTGGTGTTGAGAAAAGCAATTTCACTTGTGTTCTGGCGAGAATGTGTTGCAATGGGTGGGAAAAATGGAGGGAAAAAAAGGGAAGAAAAGAAATCAAGACTTCTTTTCAGAGTTTGGTCCTAAAGGGAAAGTATATAGATGTGAATGACAGTAACTAAGAGAGGAAGTAACTAAGAGGTGCAAAAAGGATCCTGGTGAAATCTTTGGAATAGGCTGGTTGGTTTGTCATGGATGCATGTTAGAGACTGAATAAATGCTGATTTTTTTAAACAAGGAATTTGAAGAATTTAAGAAGAAATAGAGGAGCATGAGAACAGGTAGAAAAATAATAGGAACAATTAAAAAAGATTACAATCATCTCAAATATTAGTTTAGAAATGGAGAACCAACAAACTAATACCAAAAATCATATAATAGCTAGCTATATCCCAAGATTAAGAAATATGACAAAGTAGTCTGGTTAAATTTATAAATATGTAGATAGATATACACACACATATATGTATTTATATATATACATATATAGTACATATTTATATATTTTGTTAATAATGTCTATAAAATTCCTTAGATGTAAGTTAGTTTAAAGATACTTAATAAATATGAACTTTGTTAAGCATAGGGATGGGGTTTGGTAGAAGGAGAGTGGGCTTTCTGAAATATGTATTTTTAATATTTATGTAATATTTTAAATACATAGCTTGGATGATTTAGAACCAGGAGAAATAGAACAAATTCCTTTCTCAAGTTATTTAAAATTCTGTGGATTTACGAGATGCTTATGGGTGTCACTGTAAAAGTCTACTTTGCTACTGGTTTCAAAGACTTAGACAGAACTTGTTACACAAATTTGTCCACATTTTAAACAAAAAATTTTGTGGTTCCACACCCAGCTCTCAGAACCAATTCTATAGTGGCTGCACTTGCACCTTGTATTCATCTCCCATTTAAAGGTTTATTGCAGTTATCCTAGAAGAAGAAGTGTATTGTTGACTCAAGGAGAAAAGCATGTCAGTGTGTAAGTCCAACATGATACTGTCACTTCCCCACACATTTAAGCATTCCATTAGTCAGCAGAGATCATGTGCGAGCTGACTAAAAGTTCCAACCTGATTTGTTGTGTGAGAATGGAACCATGAAATGATGTGAGCTTGTGGAAATTACACTGGGTTAGGAACCAGGAACTATTAGTTCTAGAAAACCTCAAGCAAGTTGATCTTATCTTTGAATTGGACAGAAAATAACTCTACTTCCTATCTCATAGGCTTGTGATTAGTATTCAAAGAGATAATGAGAGTTGAAATACTTTAATGAGTAAAAAATGATAAGTGGGTAGTACTTTGATTGTCATGATTGGACCTGTTCAAAGCACTTACTATCAGATTTGCTTAAAACAGAAGTCCCAGGGTCTTTTGGCTCCACCCCTTCAAAATCCCAGTGTTACTATTATAATCCATTTATTCCCTATCTCACAGTCAGGTGGATCTTTTATTAGAGTGGTTTTTCTAAATTATCTCTAAAATTCTAAATTTTAGAGGTGGCAGTACTTTCTCTATTATATATTAGCAATAGGTTTTACATGACTCTGAGCATAGCTTCATAAGTCTATGATGTATAAGCAGATAAAAAATGTCATGTAAGATTGACGTGTATCACAGGAAAAAATCTGAGAAGTGAGTATTTCATATTTTTTCTAGGTTCATCTTTGAAGTGAGAAGGTTGAGTGCATTTTGTGTCGGTGGGGGGGAAGAATTTTAAGATATGTAATCCTATTGGATTTTTAAATATAAGGCAGGTAATTGATTCTTAGGTTTATTTAAAAAAAAAAAAAGGATAAGGGAATAAAAACTGTATTTTTAAAGAATTTCTTCCATCAATTTAAAGTTAAAGTCAGAAGCAAAGATAGAGACACACCTTGCCAGTAAGAGTGTAAAAATCATAAGTGGGATAAACTTTTCAGAACTGCTAAAACCACAACTTAAACTTAGGGACAGGGCTTCCAAAGTTTCATGACTAATTGGAAGTCTGAGTTTCATAGTAGCACAGGAAGCCAACAGAATTTCTTTTTTCTGTAGTTTCTATAATATTTTATTAAAAAATAAAGTTCATCATAACATAATAAACTAGTAGCCAATATAAATGCAAGTCTAGGAGAACAGACTGAAGTTTGGCCAGTTTGTGCACTTTATTTACATACCTCAATTTCACATTTGTCTTCAGTCATTCAAGGTAAGTGCTGCAAATATCCATAGTACACTGAAAATTTGAAATCCTAACAATGCACATGAAACAAATTTAGAAGTATATAACTCACAAGAGAAAGCACATGTTAATCCACTGGAAACAAATATAAGTAATCCCCTACATGTCCAAACCAGTGACCTGTCTCTCTTGGGTTCACCAATAACATACTCGGTGAAGACATCTCAGATCCTCTTTTCATTGAACTTCTCCTCCCTTTTTCTTATTGTTCTTAACCTTATTTGAATGAGATACACTCTGGAAACACTCAAATTCTCAGGAAACACTAGTGAATGTACTAAAAGGTGATTGTGTTAGATAGATTTCCAAGATGACCCGCAAGATTCCTGTTCCTTGGTGTATCCATTACAGTTCATGTAAGTATAATGTATGATAGAATAGCCCATGATTATCTTACATTTTACAGTAAAGAAGTTTTGTAGATACAATTAAGGCTCCTAATCAGTTAACTGTGCATTAATTTAAGGGGAGATTATCCTGGGTAAGCCTGACCTAATAAGTCAAGCCCTTAAAAGAGAGAAGCAGAAGCAGCAGAAGGGGAAAAAAAGCTCATTGAGGACCTCAGTCCTGTAGCTATGAAGAACTGAATTCTTCCAGCAACCTGGACAAGCTTGGAAGGGTACTCCAAGCTCCTCATAAGAGCCACAACACCTTGATTACAACCTAGTGCGATCCTGAATGGAGGACCAAGCTAACCCATGCCTGACACCTGGAAACTCTAAGATCATAAATTTGTTGTTTTAAGCAGCTAAGATTAAATAGTAATTTGGTGCTCACAATAGAAAAATTACATACTGACAGAGAATAAAATCAGAGACTACATGGCAATCCCAAACCTATTCAGAAGAACAGCTATTAATAACTACCATTTATTTAGTACCTGCTGTGGACTGGGCATTATACTGGAAGTTTTCTTTGATTCTCACTGCAAGTTGTATGAGAAATTTAAGACTCAGTAAAATTTTATATCTCACCCAAGTTCTTTCCCAGTGTATGCTCTGTCCAGTGTCGTAACCACTAGCCACATATGGCAGTTAAGCACTTGAGATGTAGCTGTGCTGAGTTGCAATGAAGTATAAGTGTGAAACACTTGATTTTGATGTTTTTAGTTCCAAAATGAATGTAAAATAGATTGATTATTTTTACATGATTCAATACTAAAATGATATTTGAGATAGATTAAATATATTATTTACATTATACTAACTTGCTTATTTTACTTTCTAATGTTGTTATTAAAATGATATGTGTGGCTTACATAGATTACTTTTGGATAGAGGAAATCTGAAAAACAAGATAAGATGATGGAACTCCCATTTCACTACCCAGAAATGAGCATTGTTAATATTTTTATGTACTTCCCTCCTGTTTCTTTTTTAGATACAAAATTTTCAGTCTTTCTATAGTTTATTCCAATATGCCAAGAAACATTTTTAGGGGCAAGAGAAAGAAACCCCAAGCGAGTTGAAAATATTTGTCTGAGACGTTACATTAATTAAGTGAAGGAGCTGAAGTCCAATTCCATGTCTTTCTGTCTCCAAGTCTATTTGCCTCCAAAACCTCTCTACTATACCATAGAACCTCTCCAGAAAAATCTTTACAAGAAAATTAAAAAGTGACTGATAGCATAATATTATAGAAATCTTTAAGCAGAGAAGGAAAAATTCAACAGGACATAAAGTTTTGCATTTTTATCTGTTTTTGGGGAAAAAACTATCATTTTTAGAATTTCTAAGTAATTCATTGTTCATGGGATTGATTATAGATTTTTTTTTTCTAGGATATATTCAAGAAGGATAGGTGGGCAGGGAGATGGCAGATATAGTTGGTGTTGGCTGCTAATGCTAGCAGTTGTTGTGAGGTATGTATGTAAGTGAGCAAATATCCGCTTTAGGCGTAATTCTTTCAAAATGAAGTTTACAGGGAAAAGAAACTAAAGATAGGAAAGGAAGATCTAAAACTGTCTTTGTTTGCAGACTATATGGTATGGTGATGGAATATCCTAAGGAATATTTTTTTTAAAAAATCTCTAGAATTAACAAGAGTTGAGTAAAGTCACTAGAATTAACAAGAGTTGAGTAAAGTCTCAAGATATAAGATTGATTTTACAAAAATCAGTGTTTATTTCTATATTCTAGAAACACAATCTGAAAATTAAGAACACAATCAGTTGTAAATATAGTCTGTGAATATCAAGTTCATTTCCTCCACAGGCAAATAGTTGTTTGGTGTATAGACAATACCACAGACCAGTATTTAGAGTATGTTTCCCTCAAAATAAAATATTTGATATTGCTTTGGTTTCAGAATATATATCGCTGAGTTTGAGTATCCATTTCTGAATTTAACTGAGAGTAGCTTGTTTCACATACTAGCTTTTTGAAAAAAACAAATATAAAAAAAGGTTTGCATTAAATTATTTCTGCTAAGTGTATGAGCTGGCATGACAGTTTGCTGCTGCTTTTTATTGCACAACAGATGTTGGCATTTCAAAATAAATACAAACTTTTTTTCCCTAGAAGTGAGTTTCCTTCTTTATGAATCAGTTTTGGACAAGTTAATATAGGTTTATATCTTCTAGAGAGTATGTAATTTATTATTTTTATAACAAAATGGCTTAAAAGAAAAATAATTATAGTACCATGAAATTCACACATCAGCTCTTTCCTTTTCTCATGGGCCATAGTTCTAATTATTTTTTCTAATGGTAATTGATAACCAGGTGAATTCCCCTACTGTTGAAGCTTTATAGACTTTTTTTTCTCTTAGCTTTCTTGGGAATAATAGAAAATCTCCAAGTTCAAATCTATGTCAGAGTGATGTGCTCCTTCTGTACATAAATAATAACTTTGTACAGAAGCCTCTTAAAGGTGGCTTTCATTTTTTATTTCAGATTTGCATCAGAAAGGTAATGACAGTTCATTAGCACTTGTAGTATCTAAAACTTAGAAAATATATTTCACAATTCAAGGTTAAATGGGTCATCATCAGTTATGAAAGGAAGTATCATGCACTCCATAGAATGTTCCACATATTTCAAAGTGTTATCTCTTGCAGGGAAACACAACTCACCATTCTTCAGAGAAGTGACACGATGATAGGAAGATCTATATTATCTTATCCTTTAATATGTGTATGAAGAATTGACTATGCAGATTTTTCCTGAGGGAAAGTTTCACACTGATTCTAGTAGTTGTCTTTGGCATTAAAGCATTAGATGAAAAGGATTGTACAGTTATAAATTATCATGCTTTGTATGTGATTTTGCAACAATACTTTTTCATACTGCTATATTTGCATGTAGAGTTTTAATTAAGAGATAACTGTCACCACAGGTTGGCTGCAGAAGGCTACAATCTCCAGCAGAGAGATAAATGCCAGTGCCAAGTCCTACAGGTTGGGCAGCAAATAGGGGGTTGGTATTATAAAATAGGCTTGAAATTGAATGCACAATAGTCACCTTTTTCTAATTTAATGGGTACCATATAATGTAAAAATATATTCACTTGTTTTTTTAAATAATTTTAAATTCCTTTTAATGCCTTTAAAAAGTATCCTGAATGTTACTGCCTCAGTAGGACTTTTTTTCAAGTTCAGCACATGGTTCATTTTTCTAAGCTGCATAATAATTTTTAACCTGGAAAGTTATGGTCCATGATGATTTAATCTTTTCTCTGTTCCTCTGATTTATTAGAGTTTGGATTTTCCTTCCATGTTCACAAAAGAATTTTCTTTACAAAGTAACTTAGATCAAAGAGAAAATAATCTTAATTTACTCTCTAGAAAAAAACATTCTGAAAAGAGAATCATATGAAGTTCTAACAAAGATTAGCTATGAAGAACTAATGACTGAGAATATTTTATCATAAGAAGAAAAACTGAAGTTTAAATAATTCAGCATAATTTATTCATTCAGCCCATTATCACATTTTTAGGTGCATTTCAAATAAGACTTAATTGAGACTTCCTGTCCCAATCCTGACCCAATCCTTAGACCAAGAGGAGAATGCTCTTGCTGCTATAAGGCTGTCATTCTCATCAAAACTCACGTTCCTCCTTTCTGACTTTCACCCTGTCAACCAGATAATTATTTCTGCTTTGTCCTCAGTTGTCTTAGCCAATTATAACCTTTTTGGAACAGGTAGGATTCCTTTATGCACAGGCCATGGGTAGGGACAGTCTCCCATTAAATAACAGCTATGCCATGATGGGATATAACATAATAGCATAATGTACCACTTCTTCATTCAGGTATTAAAAATCATGGCAAATCTGAAGACATCTTGAGTGATTTGAAACTGTTGTTATTAGTATAGATTCTGATGTCTTTATGATTGTTTTTTTGGTAGAAAATTTTTTCTTTATATCTCTTAGAGCATACTTGAATTGGAAGGAGGAGAATGAGTCAACCCTCTTTACTTTCATATTTAGAAACATTCCTTATAGTGAAAGACAAATTGGATAATTACAAAGAATAGGAACAAGGCAATTTCCTTTATTACTTTATGGTGTCATGTTGGTCTTTTGTAGGGTACTGAGTTTCCTCATATGTATCACAACATATGACAAGGGAACATAACCAGTTTAGAAGGAAGAATATTCCATAGAGAAAAAGGAGCTAGAAAACTTAGACTTCTAACTGTTCATGCAGTCCCTCTCATATCCTTTCTTCCATTATCTCTGTTATCCACCATGAAGTTGTCATTCTTTTATATTTAAATATCAGTCTGTTAAGAGGCAGTAGTTACTTAGGATTATTTGTACAAGAGGAAGAACATGTCCATTACAGGAAAGTAAATGTCAAATTATACAATTTAATATTTTTCAAAATTCTTGAAGATGTTATTATTTCAGATAGTGACATGTCAAAATCTTACATTGAGATCCTCAATAACATCTTTTAGTTCATTCAGAATGATGACTTAATATACTTCCTAACTGATATAAGTCATTTTAAAACCAAACCTATATTTGTAAATCCAGACTTAAAGTCATAGCTTTGTATAGACCAGATGAATAGAATTACATACAAGAAAATAAAGACTCAGAAAGTACATAGTAATTTACACAAACTCATAGCTAGGTCCTGGTGTTCTTGAGTTCAGGGTCTATTCCTACTGGATCCTCAATGTACTTTCTGCTACCCAACTCTGCCACTGCCTTGAGTAAAAAACAAAGTTTGTAGTCGTACTTGACCAAAACATTGATCATAGAGCAGGTTTACAAAGCAGACTCTTGTAGTGTGTAAACATAATTTTTAAATTAAAAAACAAACCAGAAATTATAGTAGTTTCTGATTCCAGCTATAAATTTAATTCTTACAACCATGCTGTTGGATTTGCTTTATTTTCTCCAATGGTATAGATTTATTTTTTATTTTTTTTATTATTGTAAACAAATGGGATACATGTTGTTTCTCTATTTGTACATGGAGTCAAGGCATACCATTTGTGTAATCATAAATTTACATAGGGCAATGTTGTTTGATTCATTCTGTTATTTTTTTCCCTTCCCCCTCACCCCTCCCACCCCTCTTTTCCCTCTATACAGTCCTTCCTTCCTCCATTCTTACCACCCTCCTTATCCCTAACCCTAAACCTAATCCTAACCCTAACGGTCACACCTCCCACCCCCCATTATATGTCCTCATCCGCTTATCAGCGAGATCATTCATCCTTTAGTTTTTTGAGAATGGTATAGATTAGGATATAGAAGCTTAGAGAGGATAGGTGTTTTGCCCAAGGTTATATCAATAATAACTGCCAAAACATAAATTGGTAGCCTGACTTCGAAGGCCAAACTTTCTAATACACTATGCTTTCTTTCCTTTATACTTTAAAAAAAAAAAAAACACTTTTTCAAAATAATCACTACTATGTATAATGTTATTGAAGCAGTCACTTCTTTCTCTTTCACCTTCTTGAAATTAATTAGCCCTTTTCCTCCTTTTTGAATTCTTTGACTTTTTCTGAGCTCCATAATAACTTATGAAATCTGCTCATATATAGAATAGATCTTGATAAATGAAATTTAGATACTTGTATTATTTTTCTTTAGAGATATAATGTGTTATCTGTAGTATTAAATTTAAAAGCAAGTATTTCAAGTAAAGAAATTAAAATAGTTAGTGTAATAGGTCCTTCTCATGTCTTTGCTGTTCATTGCCTACTTTATTTACTTTAAATTTAAACATACTTTGATTTGTTTTATATTAGTGAAATTGGAATGTATATTTTAAATTGTTGTCAAAAGAAGCTTACTTGCTGCCACATAAGGAGAATAAATTATGACATGGTTGTCACCTTGATACTATGCCTAATTATAGGTGATCAAAAGTAATTCAGAAGAATCATTAGACTTCAAATGAAGGATGACTTATGATTATGCCACTAAAGCAAAAAATGATATTTACTCTGTGGACTAAGGAAATGATAACTTGGTTTAGGAAAAAGAACTGTACTTGTAGCGTAGCATTTCACCTCATGTGTGATGTAACTAAATAATAATTGATGTTACAATCCATGATGTCACACGTAGAAGAAATAGTAGTTGCTTGAATTTTTGTAGGTCATTTAACCTCTGTGAGCTTTGATTTTTTTTTAACCTCTATATGGAGTGAAACAGAATTTTCAGATCTCTTCCAACCCTCATATTTTTTCTATTTTTACATTGAAAATTAATCTTAAAAAGTAGCAAGATTTTAAAACTTTTACCTGCCATTTAAAATCATATTCTCTGTGGCTCAATGATTTCTCCAATGTTTGCTTCTAGAATTGTCTTCAGTAAAGAAAATTACAGAAATATTATAAAGCATTTAATGAAATCACAAAATTTGGAGGAAAAAAATAGACTTTTTCTCTTATGTATGTATGTGTTTAGGAAGAGCTCATTGTTTATTTATTTATCACAAAGACATTAGCCCAGAAGCTAAGGACAAATGGGGATCCTACTTATTCATACCAAAATATTTCTTTCATTACAGTGATTTAATATGGTAAATTATATCTTAAATTTAAAACAAATCAATATTGTAGCAATATGAGTCACTCATTTTGTGAATTTAGATCACTTAAAGGATTGTACTTGGATTAGAGAAGTCTGGTGATCAGATTGATCTTGTGCCTCTCAGCACTTAAGAATGATTGTGCACTGCTTACCAGCATCATTGTTTACCTTCAGTACCACATTTTTGTGATTGTTGTACTTGCATCTAAAACTTGCTTGGATTCTGAATTTGCCAATTTCTGTTTCAATAATTTTGAAGAGATTTCAGGGTAGAGTCTAGTACTTTCATATAGCAAGAAAAAATGCATAACATATTGGGCTCAGTGCAATAACTGTATTTGAACGGAATTGGGAGGGGTGGAGGCTCTAAAGAGGAACCACAGCCTAACACATTTATATATACACATATATAATATATTTTATTTTATATATTTTATATTATATACATTTTATTTGTTCTACTTAGTTATATACAACAGTAGAATGCATTTTGACACATTATACATAAATGGAGTATAACTTATTCATCTGGATGAACACGATGTAGAATTATGCAGGTCATATAATCATATATGCACATAGGGTAATAATGTCTGATTCAGTCTATCATTTGTTCCCAGGCTCCCTCCTCTCCTTTAACTCCCCTCCGTCTAGTCCAAATTACCTCTCTTCTATCCACCTTACTGTGAATTAGCATCCACATATCAGAGAAAACATTCCAGCCTAACACCTTCTAAAGAAGAACCCAGAGTGATAGGGTTGCCTGGAGTGATAGGATATCCTGTCACTCTGTCTTCAAAAGATGATATTATTGTTTTTTTTTTTTTATTTTACTGTTTTAAAAATAAATGGTGGTGGACTTCCATGTACATAAAAATAGCCCAACATCAATTTTTCATTGAGTATTGACTTCCTTATCACTTGGGCATTTGAGATGGAATAGTAGAGACAATCATTTTAAAAAGATAGACCTCTTCTCTCTACCGTACCTCACAAACATTTGATGTTTGTCTAAGGTTGTGAATCTAGAGTTCTTAGGTCCCATTTCATCCTTCTTGCTGACATTGTATAAATTTTTCCATTCCACCCCACTTACTGCCTAGGAACCTAGATAGTAGTAACTAGGACTCCCCTGCACCATTACTGGGAAGCAGTCCCTTTTCCTATCCATCTATCCATTCATTCATTTGATCCTTTTCATATTCATTTAGTAAGTATTCATTCAGTAGGAACTTCTATTCCAGAGTGTTCTGTATATAAACTAATTAGCCCCACCCCCTATTCATGACTTATAGTATAGTTGTAGAGAAAAGTAAGTCAACAGTTACCATACAGGGTGATAAGTATAATAAGTAGATATGTAACTCTGTGATCTCAATTAGACTGCATTGAGGAGTCACATACATTATTTTATTTTAAGTATTTTTCTATCCTAGGCATCAATAGTTTTTATAAATTTAGTTGACTTGGGTGTATATGTAATATCAACCAGGAAAAGAAAACTACTTTTTGAGATAACTAAGAATATCAGACTGGACAGTAAGAAATTTCCTCCATACTAAAATTACATTATAGATGTGACCAGCATTTCAGCCTATTCACACACATATTCATCTCAGAGACAGTAACCCTTTCTTTTTACTTATTTATTTATTTGGTTTGTGAAGAAAAATTATTAGTGAAACTAGGTGGGCTATCTCTTTCTCTCTCTCTCTCTCTTTTTTTTGTTATTGAAACTATCTCTAAATTTTATGTATGTCACACTTTTTCAACTGGCTACCCCTCCAATGTACAGCTTTTAGAAACACTATAGATTTTCATTGAACTTGGCCTTTCCCTGTTTGTGATATTTTATTTTATTAATACTCTTATTCCAGAATGTATTGAAGGTAATTTAGAAAGATATATAAAGCAAATAGAGAATGCCTAGGTTAAAAGTATAAGTGATTACATGTTTTTAGTAGTATGTGTTGCTTGGTTTTAAGCAGGATTCCTCAGCCTTAGTACTGTCTACATTTAGAACCCTAAAATTTGTATTCATTGCGGGTGCTGTCCCATGCAGTGTGAGGTGTTTCGCAGCATCTCTGGCCTCTGCCTGCTGGATGCCAGTACTACCCCTCTAATTATGACAATCAAAAGCGTCTCCAGACATTGTCAAATGTGCCAAGGGAGAGGTGGGAAAAATTGTTACAAGTCAAGAAGTACCAATCTAGGGTACAGAGGTAGAGAATTAGATCTGTTTCAGAGGTAGAATTGGAAGAACTTGCTTATGGATTCCCTACGGAGGTTGAGGAAAAGGAGTCAGAAATATGTCATATTTGGGGGGTTACACACACAGTAATGGTTGGTTCTATTTACCATGATGGGGAAGACTCGGGGAGCAGGATGGGGTAAGTGGAAATCAAATTATTTTGATTGATTTGAACATAACTAAATTTAAATTTGAAAGAGATGTCAATTGGACAGGTGGATTTGAATGTGTTGCTCAAGGGAATTTTTTTTTTTCCTAAACAGACTAGATAAACACCTATTGAGTTAGTATAAATAGAGAAGGAAAAAAGTGGTCTTAAACCCCAAGCTCTGGGAGTAGTTAGAGAAGAATGGACTAGTAAAGGATTCTGGGTAAGAAGAAATCAAAGAAACTGGTATTGTCGAAACCAAGAGAGGAAAGAATGTTGAGGAGAAGTATTTGCTTGTATTAAATGTTTCTAAGGCATTCAATAGGGAATTTTAGCTATCATTTTATTACACTAAAACATAGCTTATTTTTAGCTGTCAAAAATTAAAGAAGCAAGTAAAAAAAACTGTAAAAGAGACATAAAATAGGCTATGCAATGAAGAGAAAATGCTAAAATTTGCAAATCCTAAAAACCTACACCTTTGCTCTGAGTATGTAACAAATCTCTGCTCTCTGCATTCTAAAAGCCTTTTAAAAGGTAGCGTTAATCATTTAGTGTTCACGGTGACCATAAAGTAAGAACACACAGTGTCAGGGGGCCTCAAGACCACCCTTAGGTAAGACGATCTGCTAAGAGGCCTCACAGGACTCAATTTATGGTCGTACGCATAGCTAAGATTTATTACGGTGAGAATATCCAAAACAAAGTCATAAGGGAAAAGGCACTTGGGGTGAAGTCCAGAGAAAGAGGGCATGCATTTCTCAGAGTCCTCTCCTAGTGAAGTCACATAGGACACAGTTAATTCCTATAGTACTGAGTTAGAACAGGAAAAGTTGTTTGCCAGGGAAGCTCATTAGAGGGTTTAATTGGGGGCTGTCATGTGGGCACCTTCTGCCTGGCACGTACCAAAATTCCAGATTCACAGAAGGCAAGCACATTCAGCATATACCACACTTGTTGTATAAACAGTTTAAACATGGTAAACTGCTATGTGTATTAGTCTGAGAATGGTGGGAACCCTCCTGAAATCTGGGTTCTCAGCCACCAACCAAGGGCCAGCTTTGCAAGCAGACCATTTAAGCTGACTCAGGCCTGCTATGTTAACTTCTTATTTTGTAAACAGGTCAAAACCCAGGAAAAATAAAAGCACTGTTGGCACTAAAACAAAATCAGAATTTCTCTAGAATGAGCATTTAATTAATAAACTGTTTTTAACATTCTGCATCATTTGGATAGCTTGTAAGCCCAAAATTTTGTCTCTGTATTGAGAGGCAGAGTATCGTATAATAAAATAATCATAGACCATAGTATTTGACAAACCTAACTTCTGGTCATGACTCAGCTACATATTACCTTTCTGTGCCTCCTTTCTCATCCTAAAACCTACCTTTTTGAAAATTTTAATTTTATGTTCATTTTATATCTAATCTAGAATGGCAACTGACACATAATAGACATTCAAAAATAGTGGTGGTATTGGTGTCAATAATTGCAGTAATAGTTGCTTTATGATTGCATTTCTTTGCGTAGATATGCCATTACTTTTCTTGGATTAATCGGTTGTAATATCCACCCTACCATATTTTCTGCTAAATGGCTTTCAGTTTTTCAATTATAATTTCAGTTGAACAGTATCAGAGGCATTTTAATAATTTTTTTTTTTTTTACTGAACTTGATTAGTTGATGAGAAGTAAATTGCTCATTTTTGATTACTACATTAACTCTTTCTGGCCATTAGGGTACCATTTAGTAAATTACCTCTTTTAGTACAGTACTCAAAATGTTACCCAAGTGACCAGAAAGAGTTAATAACTCACCAACAGGCTGAGCTATTTAATACCTTCTTACTATCAGATCAGTCTCATTATATTAAATGTTTTCCTTCTTTTAATTGTCATTTTCTTTAAGAATGAAATATTGGATACAGTTATTTATTTTTAATAGACTTTATAAGCTCAATGAAAGGTATGCCAAGTTCACTCACAGACCTTTTAAGGGGATTTAAGGTATTGGTGCTCACTCAATAATATAGAAAATAAATCTGATGGGGATAATAAATGCATCTTATGAAGTACACAAGAAGTGCATTATTTTTGAGGGCACAAGTGATTCCCTGATTATGATCTGAGTACTAGGGAGTCATATTATGATACCTTTCTAAGTACTTGAGCACTAAAGAAAATTATGTCTCACAGTATTATAGCAGGCGAGATTTTGTGTGGGAAGGAATTCTTTTTATATTTCATACATTATCAGTTCTCCTGTGGATGTGCTTTTACTGCTAATTCTAATACAGCTTTTAATTATTCAGGATTGTCCTGTTCTTATGAATAGGGGTCTTCAGTCTAATCCTAAAGTTATGCCTCCAATTCAAATATTTTTCCAAGTAGCCTGGGAAAATCATTGCCACTCACTTGGGAAGAATACGTGAATCCTCAAGTACAGTGTTGGCATCATAAAAGGTTGTCTTTTCATTGTATATTATAGTCTGATAATCTGTGAGCCACTAGGTATTCACCGAATTGTCACTGTACTGTTATGTGTAACATTATGTTAAGTGCTTTGAGTGATGCAAAACTAAAGTATGACTGGCTTACTCAGTTATTCAATAGCTGTTCACTAAAAAAGCTGTATGTTATGTACTCTAAGAATAAAATAATGAATAAAAAAGTCAGTGAACTTGAAGTCTGATTATGGAGATGATTAATGGTGACGTCAGAGTATAATATCATTGCATCTATAAAAATGCAGTAACTGGAAGGACTATGTCCAGGAACTTAGGAGGTCAGAGGTAGAAACCTAACCTACCTTGGAGATTCAGGAAATTTACCTTCAGGAGATGAAGGTGAGCTGAATCTTACAGGATAAATTGGGGTTATCTAAGGACTGCCATTTCTATAAGAAAAGATAATATAAAGGCACAAAATTAAGAAAAGAATGAAAGATAGACACAAAGTCATATAATACTAGTTTGCTGTCACAAAGCAGAAAGCAAAGCTGGGTAAGAAGAGAGCTGTTCTATTAAGGATATGCCATTATTTAAATTTGCTGAGGATTTTAACCTAATTAGAAAAAGAGAAGTAAAGTATGCACACATGGAGATAATAAACATTTGACTACTGAAGTTTTTAATTTTATATGTGCTTCCCCAAAGCCCATGAGAGAGGTTCTATTACTTTCCCCATATAGATAAAGAACCTTTGGTTTAGAAATATTAGGTAAATTACCCAAGGATGCAGAGACTATAACTGATAGGAGTAGATTCATTCTACAGAATTCCAGAACACAAACTCTCTAGGGATTGAATAATGTATTTAGGTTTACACAAGTATGCAATATACATCTCACTTCCTTGCATAAGAGCAGCATTGAAAATGGGTTCTGCTTATGTAGAACACAAGGAAGGAACTGTAAAAATTCAGAGTAAACATTAGACCCTGGAGAAGGACAGTGGTATATAATCATGTTGAGGACAGAGTAAGCACACATGCCAGCTTTGCCTGAATAGTATCTGTTGACATCATAAGGCATCACCGGCATTACTAATTACACCATCTTTCCCTCTTAAAAAATTTGCAGTTTCACAATACATTATAGATTACCTTAAGTATAGCATATTCTATAAGTCAGTTTTTGTAGCTACTCTGATGAGGGGTACTTAGAAATGTTGAGTTGCAAAATGAGGCCAAATTGTGCTTTCTAATTGTAATCCAATGAAAATGAATCCAATTAAAAATGAAAATGGAGATAATCAATGATTTCATAGTGGTATATTCTTAGAGATGGATCAGATCATAAAATAGGTCTTTTTTTCCTCATTATACTATGTAGCCCTTGGGATAACCATGCTATTTGCTTGTCCAATCACACTGAAATTTGGTAGGTTTTAATTTTATAGCCAACTTCTGTGATATATTAACAGAGTTGGATTTGCTGTGGCATGGTGTTTTGCTCCCCCACCTTCTTAAATTAACTCAACACAGAGATTTAGCCTTTTAGTGTGTATATATATGTATATATACAAATAATTCCAATATTTAGAAACCATCATATATATATCATATATGACAAGCTGAAAAAGATAGTGTGGAGTACAATAGTAAAACAACAACCAAGCAAACTGTACATTTGCCTTAGATTTTTAGTTCTGCTTCAGGCAGGCATCCTTGTAGAGAGTTTTAAATACAAAAGTTTTCACCTGTCCTATGGGAAATAAATTTCCAGTGTGGTTAGTACTCATTTTAAACTGTCCCTCACATATATATTTTGATGAATTTTTATATTTGTCCTGAAATTCTTATTGGCATTTTTATTTGCATAAAAGAACTATTATGATTATTGTACTCTTCTCATAGGCTATAGCACAGGCAAAGTACTTTGTAGGCTAGGATCTGAGCAGAGGGGAGAGGTTTCCCTCCTTTGAGCCATCTCCCAAGAGACTATATATTGTTGCTGTTATATTTTGTCTTAGCAAATATTCTTTCAAATATATAAGCCAAAAATGTGTGCTTATTAATCTGTTTTTTCCATAGTTTTATTGTAATGGCATTTAATTAATGATGAATTATGTTATGTGTTATTATGTGAATTAATAATACCTACCTCTCAGACCTAATGTGAGAATTAAATGTATGAAAATATGTTTGTATATGTGAAACACTTGAAATAGTGAGTGGTACACAATTACCACTTTACAGGTATTTGTTTTTATTATCCATTTTTCTAAAATAGGATATTGGCCTCCAATGAAGAATTTCAATACTTAGAAAATGTCCAATATTTAGAAACTCCAAATGGGAATTGAGATAGTGTCACAAATAATTATGATGTATTTTAATTTACATTTAGATGGCACAGGTTTATATTGTTTCTCTTATTACTACTTTTATTTTCTGTTTACATCAAGTCTTTCTTCTGGGTAGATCAGGTTGTGTCAACTGCCACTGTCCAGGGAACTTTGGTGGAGGTTTGTAAGCTATTCTTATAAAATTAACATCCAAATAGCTTCTCAAGTCTTTCTACTATTGGTGTGGCCTTGTTCTAACAGTAGGGGCTGCAAGACCACTGAATAGGAATGTCACAACTAAAGCCTCCACTGGCATCCAAGCAAAATAGCTGCCAGTATACATGCCATGCTTTTTAGCTTTGGTGAAATTCCAGTTAGGAATCTTGTAAGCTTTCTTAGTGGCTGATGACAGCTCACAAGTGGGTCAGAGTATCAAGTCCTGACTGCCAGAAAAAGTACACACATTTTTCTTTTCTTTTTTTTTCTCCTGCCAAGAAAAAACACTGACTTGCTGAAAAAAATTAGTAGAAGTGACTGCTGCTCATCTTCAGGCCAGGCTCCTGTGTTTTCCTGCTTGGGTGACTTAGAAGAGCCCTTAGCACAGTGTATACATTTTATGCGATTTTAGGCATCACTCCTTAGCATGGAGCCTATTTCTAACAGCTCCTGGTGAAAATTTCTGCGAAGTCATTGCTTCCTGGAAATGTTCCTCTGCTGCCTCTCCTAGTATCAGAAAGCTTAGGTTTATCTCACATAACTATCAGATATTTCATTTGTTTGTCAAGTGGAACATTTTAAATACTTTTTCACTGTATTCAAGAAGTCTGATTTTTTTTTCCAAATTACTTTTTTACATAGTTAATGATTATTCATTAAAAAACTCACAGTTGGCAAGATATTGATATAATGGGAATTTGGAGGAGTGTCCAGGTGACTGAAAGTCATAAATGTGGTTAACTGTGTTTCAGTGAGGAGGCAGTCAGGATCATAAGAAAGTCCAGTATGGATAAAAAGTATTAGGAAACTTTGATACATATATGCTGTTTCATTAAGAATCTTGCCTAATTTCTAGAACTTCTCCTGGTTCATTTTTTTTTATTTTCTCAGCATCCTATGAAACTTTTACATAAATCAAAGTGTTTAAAACCACCACAAATTGATGGTTCCTTAAGTCTATTTTCAGAAAGACTAGCTCGTTCAGTTATTTTATCATGACTTACAATCTGTAATTGCCAGGTGAATTCTTACTTTGTAAATATCCTTGGTGTCTTTCTCTTCTCTGTAGGATTTCTTTCTTGTCTAGTTCAATCTTCTAATGATGTACTTTGAGGTTTTTTACCTTTTGTTTGCACCAGCTACTTTATATTTTGGTTTCATGCTTCATTACTCCCTAAACCAAATTTTCAACTTCAGTTAAGTATTTACCATGCCTGACTCAGGCAATTTACTTTTTTAGATGTTTTGGCCTCTGCACTTATAGACCTTTTTACACTTGCCTGTAGAATAACCTGTTTTCTTCTCATAATGAAAGCCTTCTCTGTTCTTTTTGTTTTTATTTTTGTTTTGTTGATCTTTGTTCAAAACTTTTCTGTAATACTGTCCCTGCATAATCTCATTGCCTGTAGTAATTCAATATTTTCCTCCTGTGTTTGTGTAACTAGGACTAGTTACTTAATGTTAATTTTATATTGGGTGTCTGTAGATAACATTTGTGTGCCTCTCTGTTATGCTGTATACTGCAGTCTTTCTTAAGCTTCCCAGTACCCAAATCAGTGTCCTAAGAATGTGCACAAATATAACTAAAACATGTCTGTTTGTCTGAAGAAGATAGTGAACTCATCTTGCTGCTCACTAACCATTCTTGCAGAGTGCATTGTTTGTAATTCTCCAGTGACTGGATTTCCTTGTCAATAAGAGAGACTTCTTAAGCAGTTCCTATTTGTTTTTGGCTAGTCCTTTTGAACAGGAGTAAAAATGTTGGTTGTGCCTCTGTGTAAATATAGACATTAATTGGTCCAGTATAAGTTTTAAGTAGTAGTATTTTAAAATTCATGTTTTAGTCAGGTAGCTGCACATCCCTTACTAAACAGATGAGAGTTATAGACTATAGTGGGCAGAAATACAGTTGTTTTGCCAAATGTCAGCCCAGGAAGAGTTTGATTAGACTTTCTTTAACAATTATTTAGTGTGCCTTGAAGCACAAGCCATTTTGCTGAAGTGCTGAGAATAAGCAATCCAGACAGGGTCCCACACTTGACAAAATTAATAATCTAACAAGGCACATTAAATGATCACACAAATAAATGTGAAGTCACCACTAAGGTGGGATTTATTCAGGGAAATGTTACTTCAGCTAAGATTTGAAGAGTGAGTGGGATATAAATGGGAACACAGGAAGGGGAGAAGAAAGGGAATTGCAGGTAAGGGGTAAGGTGTATCAAAAGCAGCAGGAGAGAGGATGACATGTTTGAAGAATTTGGAGATGATAATTATTGCTGGAGAACAGAGAACAAAGTATAACACAAGGATAAACTATATTTAAGGATTTGGATCTTCAGCCAAAAAGCAATGAAGAATGATGGGAGTTAGAAAGTTGTGACCAGATTGGTGTTTTGAATTATTACTTTGATTATAGTATATGACAAATTGGAGACTGCAGGGATGCTGTAGGGGAGTTGAAGAGAGAAGTAGATGCATTTGGGAAGATATTTATGAGAAGGTACCATTATAGACTGAATATAAAAGTAAGGGAAAGAGGTTTCCAAGATGACACCTACATTTATAATTTTCATGAAAGGATAGATAGTGGTGTCCTTTTTTGAAATGGATATTCTAAAAAAGAACAAGATTTGGGGGCTAGAGGTAGCTCATGAGTTCTGTTTTGAACATGCTGAGTTTAAGGCAACTTGCAGCATCCAAATAGATATATCAAGTAAGTAGTTAGATATATGGCTGAGTCACTCAAGGGAAATGTCAGTGCTATAGATATATATTTTAAAGTGATCATTGATGACAATTGAGGCTATGTAGAGATTGCTTAAGAAAATAGAATGGTGAGAAGAGAGCCCTAAATAATTTTATATTTTAATAGCTCAGTAAAGAGACAGAAACCTATAAAACAAACGGAGATGGTACAACCAGAAAGGCAAGGAGAAACTACTGAGCAAAGAAAACAATGTGATGTTATATGAGGCAAGATAAAAAAAAAGAGCATTTCAAAAAGGACACAATTAGTGGTACATAAAGCTATCAAGATGTTAAGAAAGAAATAAAAAGTGTCTGTTTGACTTACTTACATGGAGGGACCATCGATGGTGTTAGCAGTTATTTGTCTAGATGGGAATAAAAGCCAGAGTGGAATGGGTTACGGACTGAGTGGCAGCTTACGGAGTGAAGGAAGGAGGCTTGAGAATAGATAATGTTTCAAGAAGTTTGACTATGGATGGGGAAGGGAGGAGTAATGTGGCAGGAGCTGCATATGTGCCCCAAGGAATATTTTAAATTTTTTTAAAGATTATAGAGAATTGAGCATGCTCAAGTGCTACTCAGAAGAAGAAATGAAGATACAGGGTAGGGAATCCAAGTCTGTGATTCACAACAGTTAAGATCATTCAAATGATACAAAATTTTCATACAGTATTAACATTTCTATAAGTACAACTCCTAACTGAATTTATGTATTCATTCATTAAACAAATATTTATTGAATTCCTTCTGTGTGACTTGTGCTATACTGGATTCTGGGAATGTAATTATGAATATTTACTGAGTTGGAAAATATTTGGTGTGGATTAGATTGGGTTTGGGGTAAAATGAAGAATTTTGTTTTAGTCATATTAAGTTTATGATGTCTCTAGACATCCATGTGGATCTGTCAGAGACTGTTTGCAAAACTTACTGTAGGGCATGATATCCATGAGGACAGGAAGCTTGTATTAATGAAATAAGCTCTTTCACTAATCCCATTTTGCAGATGCAGAAATGAAAACCAAGAGATTTTAAGTAGCTTGTTCAAATTTGAACAGTTGATAAATGATACCCAGGATCCTAACTCAGGAAGTCTGACTTCACAGCTTTAATTTTTAACCTCAGCTTTTGTCTCCAAAAGATATGGTGTTTTTGTAACACCGAGGTAACAACTTAGTGTGGCAGGATAAGACTAGAGGACACATCAGACAATATGTGTACTGTTATTTGGAGTAGCAACTTTGGATTTTTATCCTAAAAGCTACAGAAAGTAATTCAAAGTTTTAATCTCTCTCTCTCTCTCTCTCTTTCTCTCTCTCTCTATATATATGCGTGTGTGTATGTGTATAGAAAAAGATATACTTTTGGACATTATCTCCTTAAAACCTCAAAGCAGAGAGCAGAATATTAGGAAATCTGCCATTTGTATACATAAGCAACTTTAAAAACCAAAATCATCCAACAATATACAGAATTAAATGTTTTAAAGATTTTAGAACAATACAGACATCTTCAGTCATTTAGTTGGTTAAAGGAAAAATGTTAGATGAGAAGTAGTTAATCTAGAACCCATGATATTTCCCAGAAATGTTGCTAGTGACTTAACATACATTATCTTCTGTAATATGTCATGAAGAGTAAGCTATATTTTCATACCAGAGAATATTTTACCAATAACTCCTTGTGCAGTATGATGATGAGGATAAGAAAGCAGATTTCAATTTCTGTAGGTCCATAAGCTCAATGTCAGATTAATCTGGTTTTAAGTGACATTCAATAAGCCATCTTTAATAAAAATGGTAACAGCAATCACAGATAGCAGCTATCATTTACTTATTGTGAGAGTTTAATGCTGAAAATAACTAAGTATTTTATAACAAAGCCTCATCCCCTTTTTAAAAAATTCGGTATTTATCATGTGCCTCACATCATGCTAAAGCCTTTTTGTTAATGTTTTACTATAAGGTCATATTCATTGGAAATTTATCTATGTAAATTCTTTGAGGCCTGGATGTAGGTGAATTTTTTTAATAGAGAATTTCCTTCATTCTGCCAGGTGCCTAAGGTACCTCTTACGTGCGGCACTTTAATTCCTCATCTTGAGGTTTTCAGACACAGGTAGTGTAAATTTGGTGAGCAGAGTCATTTGATGGCTACTTTTGGTTATAAATTCTTGAAGAAGATGTTTTTTTCTTTCCTCATCTGGAGCCATGGTCAAGTAGGCACATTTCTTTGTGTCACCTTATTTCGGGTAGGTTTATTACAGTTTCCTCTATATTTAAAGTATAGTAGTCTGGGAGCCCCACTTTATGTAAGGGTTTCTTATTCAATTCCGCTTTCTTATTGAAGATAAGGCTTTCAGCATTATCTACTCCAAGAGTCCATGTACTCTTTAATGATGAAGCTCAAGGTCAAGTTCTTATTTCACCTAACTTTGGTTCTAATCTTAGTATTCACTGACTTTATACAAAGTCAGTGATATGTAGTATCTTAGTATCACTAAGTATCTTAAGATCTTAGAATCTTAGCATTTTTTACTTTCTTACAAACTCAGTGATACAAGTAAAACATGAATAATTATTAAAATTTTATATTTCTATTTAATTTTAGTAAGGTCATACAGGATTTCCAGTCTACCATTTTACCATGAATGAAAGTGTTATCTTTTCACTATGTTTTAAACTATTTGATCCTCATAGCAACTCTGTATAGTAGATGTAAAGAAAACAAGGCCTAAATAGATTGGTATGACTCATCTAAGGTCAAATAGCCAATAAGAATTTGAAATAGAGTTTGATCTCAAACAAGATAACTCTAGAAACCATACCAAATGTCCATGGCATGACAAAGGAATCTTAAATGGATCTAGCTTGTGATTAACCTATTATATTCTTACTAGAAGGAACAAACACACTCATACTGAATAGATGGATGGATGGGATGGGTAAATAGAAAGCGAGAGGGGGCAGGAGAAGGAAAGGAAGAACAAAAGGTGTCTCAACATGTAGCCCAGGTGAAGAAATAGTTAGCAATACATAGCATAAACTGTTTTTATGTGAACATTGTTTATGTGAACAAATTCAGTAGAAAAAAAGGGAAGAAATATTAAAATTCTCCTAATGAATTAATACTATGATAGGAGGGAGCAAGGAAGCATGTGGAGACTTGCATTCTGCTTCTAATAACTTCTGACACATTCTACTTCTAATAACTTCTGACCTTATGCAGGTTGCTGAAGCCTCTCTAGTCCTCCACATTTATGATCTTGTCTTTTTTTCCCCTAAAACATTTTAAAAAATGAGATACATAGAACTTGTAATATATACAGTGCTGTTCATACATGCTTTTCTAGTGGTACTCCATCTATAGGAGGATAATATCCTAGTTAAATAATTTTTTAATCAGATACTCTATTTCAAGTGCTTTATATACTAATACTTTCAGATAGTAGAATAGGAATCTTTATAAAAGTCTTTCTTTATGAAGGCTTATTTTATTCTTAGGAATTCCAACTTAGATAATTTAATACCAATCCAGTCAGTTTAATACTTGTGGATTAAATGTGAGGAGGAGATTGCCTTTTTAAAAAAATTTTTTCATAGTTGTAGGTGGACAAAATGCCTTTATTTTATGTGATGCTGAGGATCAAACACAGTGCCTCAGATGTTCTGGGCAAGTGCTCTGCTACTGAGCTACAGCCTTTTTATCTTTATATTTAAGAACCAAAATATCATGTACTGCTTTTTGCTTAAAGAAGCAAGGACATTGCAAAAAACTGAAATGAAGGGAAAGGCAATATACTGTCAATTTTACTCTGAATGTTCCCATGTATTTTACTTAAGTAAAGAAAGTTAATGAGATACCATATTTCAATTCATAGTTTAATAGGTTTATGTAGCTAACAATAAATATTGTCTTTGGAAAGTTTTTATTTATTTATTTTTAGTTGTAGATCAACTTTATTTTATTTATTTTTATGTTGTGCTGAGGATCAAACCCAGTGCCTCACACGTGCTGGGCAAGCTCTCTACCATGAGCTACAACCCGAGCCCTGTATTCAGAGTTTTAAACATGCGGGTTCTTACTTGATCATGCCCAAAAGAGAGCAACATCCTTGTGACCATTTGGGATTCTGCCCATCCCTCGATTTTGCTTTCTTTACCCTTGTAATTTCTGCTCACATTTCCAGTTGTAGCTCAGCTTCTCTTCGCAACCCATTTTCTCAGGCCCTTCCATCAAGCCTTTTAAGTAGACATCCTCTGAGTCTTCCAACTCTCTCCTTTCATTTCTCTATCCTCTTTGCTTTTCTCCCTTTCACTCCACTAACAAGGAAGAGTCATGTCACCTATCTTCTCCCCTCCTCACCTTTTCAGGGAGGGGAAGGGGTTTGGGGAAGGAATGATAATAGAGTGAAATGGACATTATTACCTCATGTACATGTATGACTACGTGACTGATGTGATCCTACTAATCAGAAAAATGAGAGATTACACTCTATTTTTTAATGCTCTATCAAAATATAAAAATGTATTCTGTCATGTACAACTAATTAGAACAAATAAAATAAAATAATTTTAAAAAAGAAATGCAGGCATTTATGTAAAGGAGAAGGCATTCTTTTAAGAAGAGAACCTATGAGTTAGCTTGACAAGTTATGAGTTTGTGAAAGTCAGGGACATGGGGTCAAATACATGCCCCACCCTGTTAAGAACAGTGTCTTTCACATAATACATAATTATTTTTTATCTGGGTGAATTTGAGCAAATCTCTAAATACTTCTTGGCATCAATTTTCTTCCCTAACCAAGAGCTGAGGTATAGCAGGAAGATCTCAACCAGCACTTTGGAATCTGTAACTGTAGATACAGAAAACTTACATGCTAGATCTCTTTTAAGTAAGTTCTCCTCAGGGACTTCATTTTACTAGGTATCTATGATTAAATAAAAAGTAGTAGAAAGTTGCCATTTCTCATAAGAATCATGATTTTTAGTGGAGACGTATTCTAAAATGCCACTTTGGTCTACAATCACAGAGCTATGATTCTATTGTATGAGTAAAATAAAATCAAGAAAAACAAAGTTAAAACAACACCACTACCAAAAAATCTACTTATGGACATGACTGCTTTTACCCTTGTCCTCTGGCCTCCTCTTGGGTTTAAAACTTCCAAGGTTACTCTCTTGAGTGGTATTATTCCATCATTTCCCTCTTCCTGGAAGACTCTGTCCCTCTTGCGTGGTTATGTCAGTCTCTTTTTCTGTTTTACATCTCAGCCTAACATTAATTTTAAATATTAATATTAAATATTAATATATCAGCTCCACAGAGAAATCTTTCCTTACTACCCTAAGTAGAGCCCACCGTTTTTACTCCGTTTTTGTCCTGTTTGCTTCTTTTCATAGAAATTATATTAATTTGATATTTATTTCCTTTTTACTATTTGTTTTTCTTTTGAGAAAATTTGAAAGTTCCATGATAACAGAGATCATATCTGATTTTTTTACTGCTATATACCTTCCAAGTACTACCATGCCAGGCATATAGTCATATAGTGGGTGCTCTAGAAGTATTAGTTGAATTGTTGAATGAGTCATTTACATTTTGGGTTTTTTGGGTTTTTTTTTTTGTTTTTTGTTGTGTTTTGTTTAACTAATTAACACAAATTTTTATTCTTTGAAAGCACACACTATTCAAGCAACTCGAAGTGACTAAAAAGCGCAAGGAAATAGGGAAACCTAGTAGAGATTTAATTTATCTGCAGATCATCCTGAAAATGTGTGAGCTATTTATGGATGATGAATGTTTGTTATCTGTTTTTTGAAAAAGGTCTGCAAAAGTCCCTCCTTTAGTAAGCATAGATCACTTCAAAAGCTATCCTTATTGAACTCTGCATATATCTGAATACATACAACTAAGTCTTTAATTGTAACTTTGCAGCATGTTTGTATTTGTAGAATCTGATCTGTATGATCACTGCTAAATTAATCCTATGTGTTAGTTTTCTAAATCTTGAAGATACATGTTTTTACAAAATAAATACCTCCTCTTCTAATTCTTCATTCATGTACCTCATGTGATTAATTCTCATGAGTAAGCAGAAATCTTGACCTGTAACTACTTACATCTGCCTATTTATTTAGCAGAGCAGAGAATTATGGTAAAGCATAGGAATGGTGCAAGTGAATGTTTGCTTTGCAAACACATTTCCCTTCTCAGTTCAGAACATACTACAAGCTCTTAATTTTGTATTTTCTTGAGTTTGATGTCAATAGAAAATTAGAATGCAACGTTTTATAGTTTTATTTGGAGTTATATTAGACTTATTTTTTCTCCTGCATTTTAGCTATTTAGTAAATTGTTTATATCCAATCATAATTATGACTTCATTACTATTAAATGTTAATGAATAAATGTTAATGTTCATTAACATTTAACCTGGGTACTTTCTCCTTTATAATATCCTAATCTATATTTAAGTTAAAAAAATTTTCCCCTGGTTTCTTCCATGTCAGGTTCTTCAGGTTCATCAGTTATTGGACATATACATTCCCCTCCACCCCTATCTAATCTCCATGACAACCACTAGTGGTTGCTAAGTGCTGGTTTTATCCAGGCTGTTTTGATGCCAAATGCTAAGTACACCACCACTATACTTCTATCTTGTTCCAGAAGACAGAAGTACAGTGTACACAGAAGAACTGGTGTACAGTTTCTATCTGAGTTCCATTTCATGGGAAGAAGTTGACAGTTTTCAGCTTTCATAGTTTGGCTAAAGTCTGTTTTTTACCTCATGTAAGAAACCAAAATTGTATTTTAAACTTGTTACTTGATGTCTCTTTATTTAAAATTTCCTGGGAACATTTTGTAACTTGAGATATTAAGGCCCTGAGAAGAAATAAATGCTTTATAGTAACGTTTTCATTTTCTAACCCAATCATATACCAACTCCCCCCAAAAATTAAAAAAAAAAAGATTCTCTTTGCATATCTGGTTGGAATAGAAAAGGAGACCAACCATGACTCACTGTCCAGAATTTTACTTTTGTTTTAGAAAAATATCAGATGCCCTCACATGCTTAGCATTCATAGTAGACATACTAGTTTTAGGATATTGGAATGTGTGTATTTAGAACACAGATTCCTAACAGCTCCAGGGCAACTTGTTAAAATTCAGAGTGAGGAACAAGGGACACCCTGACCATGCTTCTACAGCTTTGCTGGGGACAGGTGGCACTTCACGAATCTAAAGACAGGTGAGCTTCTTGATTCTGAGGTTCGTTGTTTAGTCACTTGATTTAGATGTTCTGCTCCAGAGATGGCAAATTTTTGGCATATGTGTTAACAGTCCATCTCTAGTAACTTATAACAGATATGAATTAATGGCTGGTGGCAGTGCTTCCTACTGAACCTAAAGGCAGCCTTAGAGTCTTTCTTAGTATAGCACCGTGGACTGTCAACTTTGTTTTAAAAAGGGAGAACCAGCACTCTGAAATCCTTCTGAGTCACTCTTGCATCTCCCTTTCCCATCCTACCCGTCTCCTGCCATGGCAACTAGACTCTAACTGTCATGACTGCTTTAAGATAGGACCTGTCATTTGCTTTTACAAAATAGACAACAGATATGATGTGGTTTTTATTCCACCATCAGCCTTTTATTTCGCAACCCAGGAATAATTTAAATAAGCAGTAAGGTACAGAAGGTGAGATAAAATTCTAAAATGTCTGTCCTTAATAGAATTCTACTGTGTCCAGTGACATTGCAAGTGTGTTTGTACATGAGCATGTGTGTGTTAAGGGTGCATGTGCACATATGTGTGCACACTGTTGGATGTTACAGGCAGCTTCAAAGAATTAACTCATGTCCAGAGGTAAATTCATGATTTGAAAATACATTTTAAAAATAAACAATTTTCTTTTAACTCTTTTTCAGTATAAAAGATGGGTGGAGTAGTTACTGTTCTAGGATGAAGTCTATAAGAGCATAAAAATCCCTGTGGATAACAAGGAGCGTGTTGTTTGAGTTTTCTAGCTCATCTTGTGGGATTTCGGAACTCTTTAAGTGCTTAGCTGCTAGTGTTTTTCGGATTAGGGCTGTGTGTTAGGTGAGCTCTTGCAGAGAATGGGGAAGCAAATGTTCAGCCTGTCAGCATCTGAGACCCACAGAAGCAGTTCACCCATTGTTTGAGTCATGCTTCCGGGGCTCAGCACTTTTCACAGAGGAGCCTGCTTTTGAAGTATTTTCTTTGCTTAATTTTCTTCACTTTTGAGATCCTTTCAGAAGTATTTTCTTTTAAAATATCATGCATTCTTCTTTAGAAGAATTAGTCTTTCAGATAATACAAAGAAACATGGGATACTTGTAATCTTTCAAGCAGGGCTAAAAAACATTAGGGTAATACGTATAGGTAGAATGAGGGTTCTGGAAGAAGAAGCTTTGCAGTCTAATTATAAATCTGCTTTTTTTCCCCCTCCTTTTAATTTATTCTGACTATAGAGAAATGTATCTCAGCAACGGAAATAAGAAATTTGGGTTTCATTTAAGATCTGCAGTTTGTCTTTTTATATGTGATGAAATCAAAATGGAAATCCTTCTTTGGCATTGCAACTGTGTACTAGAGCCCTCCTTATATACAAAAATAGTTAAAGGATTTATAAAAATTCTACTCAAATCCTATACCTGTTATTTTATAAAAAGTAACTGCAAAAAATAAATAAAAATAAAAAATAACCAAGGTGACCAAAAAGATTATTTGAAAATTTTAAGTTAAAACAAGTCAATACAAACTCTTAACAGGGGATTCAGGATGAAAATAGCAGTTCCTAAAATAGCTTATGCTGTTGTATATATATAAATGACTTAGGAATTTAAAAACAGATTTTTAGAATTTGAATATACTTTGATTCACAAAATAAATGAACAATAACTATGCTTACAGATATGTGTCGAGATGCAATCCACAAAATAATTTCACACATTACACAGTAGCTTCTCTGTTTACTGAGCTTAAACCTTTACTAAGGTTTCTTCTTAGTAAAGTCCCTGAAGTAACCCTGTTTCCTTGTTCTTTTTCCTGCTCTAATCTGTGTCTTTTCTCACAGGTGGTAATATATCTTTCGTAGATGTTAATTTCAATATCTGTGGACTCTTCTTGATTTTGTTCTTTGAAACCTTATTCTGATTTTCTAAGCTCAGAAGTTTGCTTAAAACGTTTCTTACTGATGTCCTAAGTTTTCATCACTAGAGACAAGTTATTAATATTTCTGGCACCAGGAATATATAGGTCTTCCATCACTATAAGTCTGTCCTCCCATAATGTGAACTATTTGAGGTTAAAATAAAAAGTGTTTATTTTTGTAACCCCACACTTAATATAGTGTTCACACAGAACAATTACTGAGTAAGTGATTGTTGAATGAAAACATGTCCTGAGGAGCTGGGGACTAGAAAGGAAGTCATTCATTCACCTGGTGTTGGAAGGATAAGTAGTGCATCAAGGAGTTAAGGCAGTTGGGTGATAGTTTAAGTAATTTCTGTTAAAAAAAAATGTTTTATAAATTGTCTCCTCCTTTCCCCAGAATAAGGCAAAGATGATAAAGCTGTCCCTTTTACACAGAGCTCTCAGATAAAGCTTTTCTGATTCTTACTTTTTAGGTTCATACCTAACAGTTCATGATGATAATCATTTTTATAAAAATGTAAAGCAAGGGTGGCAGAATGACTATATAAACTGTATAAATAACTAAATACATGCTTGCTTAAGTAAATTTGCATGAAGAAATAACTTTTCAAACTCTGATGATTAGAAATAGTCCTAATAAAATACAATGCATCTATTATAAAGTGTACAAAAGGAGAGAAATAATAATGATAGGGTAAAATTAAAAATAAATATAATTTAATAACTCAACCAAAATATCATTTCTGTTTTACCTGACTTACTGTGACCACCTGTTTATTATGTAGAGTAGTAAAATTTGATAATCATGCCACAGTGTTTTAGGGGTACATCTTGTACTGTATTTAAAGTCAAATCATATATGACAGTTGGGAGTGACAAGTCTATTCGTTAGCTTGGGTCTTGGCAGAAAATTTTTTCAGTGTTAGCTTTTTTTCACCCATCACCACCACTTAAAAGTAACATTAAAAAAGTAACTCTTGATTTACTTTCTAGTGGAGGGTGACATGTGGAGTTCCAATGATTGCTGACCCATTAATTTGTCATTTATTGAACATCTGCTTTTATTTCTGATACTGCAAAGATAAGCAAGGCTTGGTTCTTATTTTCCAGGATCTCTTAGTCTAGTTACATGATATTTAAACATTTTATTTTGCATCAGTTGGTACAGTTTTGCTGTACTGTTCTGAAACTTGAATAGTGTTCTGAGAGTCACCATGCTAATTAAGGGTTAGAAAATGAGACTCATGTGAAAAAAACTGAAGAAGAACTGAATTATTTAGTAGAGAGAAAACCAAAGGGAGATGTATTAATCGTTTTTGAAGATATAATGGATGATGACCATCTGGTCCAAGTTGGCCAAGGATGGGAAAGAAACAAGTGGATTGAACTGTAGAATATTTAGGTTAAATTTTAAAAGTTAAGACCATGTGAAATGTTTAATTGAATCCTACTAAGAAATGCACTACTGACCTTTTTAACAGGTATTTTAAAATTGACTATTTTTTTTGTTCCCCCAAGTCGAATCTTTACTGAATCTGTTGTTCCATGAAAAAGAATGTTTAAAGTTCTCTGTACTTCTTCAGAAGATTGTATGGCTTGACAGGGAGGAAGAACTAACCCTTGGTTTCAGGACATTCATGATATTGAATTAACAAAACAAGCAAGAAAAAAATAAAAGGTCACAGCAAGGGCAGCTCTGTTGTGAGTACATCCTAATTTGCTTTTATAATCTTAATAAATCATTTACAAAATTGAAAATCATTTAAGAGCAGGATTTTGATCCTTTATAATGATTGAAGTTTGTTTTCGAAGTTTCTTATTCCTTTGCTTAGTTGCATATTATTAGGGAAGATGTGTACTAAGGGTGAATGCCTTCTCTCATTTAGATTTGAAAAGCTTTCTTGCTGATAGCCTTCACAGCACTTTTTCATACCTCAACAGCTTGGTAACATGGGTTAGGCTCTAAACCTTCAGACAAAATGGAGAGTTAGAGTCGGTGTGCTTTATGATTTAACTTATTTCAGAACTTCTCATTTTAAGCTTTTGTACTGCAGGTGCCAAATTTCCTCAAAGCACAAAGAGCCCTTAACTGAATCTTTCCTCTTCACCAAGTGAACATTTTTATACATACTTCCTTGCCATATACTCACAGAAATCTAATATTCATTCAGTAATATGCTTAGGAACGTGTCTCAATATTTTTCCTTATAAAAACCTTCTGTATCATATTACCTATGGCCAATCTTAGCACATTAATCTATGTACATGTATGGTACCTGACAAAAACCTAGCCTGGAAGTCAGTATCCCTCAGGTAAAAAGCTGTTTATTATACTTCTCATGCTTTGCGGGAGTAGAGAAACAGATTTTTAAAGATCCTTTTCATCATATCTGATTTGATTAATCTTTTTGTGTGTGTCTGTTTATTCCTTGGTTGCAATGCCATATTTCTGTTTGTATTGTTCTTAATACACACAAAGTATACATTTATTCAGTTTAAGTATTTAAACTTTTGGGATGAGGTAATTACTATCCTCCTCCCATCTGACTGTTGACTTGCTAAAGTCAACTTTTATGACCTGATTGAACTGCATTACCCTGTTATTCATATTTTTCTAAGAATTATAGTTCTATACTTTGTTTTTTTCAACAGGACTAAGAATTGAACCTAGGGCATTGAGCATTCTAGGCAAGCCGTCTACCTCTAAGCTATATCTCTAGCCCTACATTTTTTTTTTCCTTAATGTTAGAGGTAAGACCAATGATATCTCATGTGAATGTGGGATTGATTCTCAGCTTTCAGAATAAGAGTGTGCACTACATCATCTGTATTGCTAATGACATGTCATTCCCTAAGAAAGATTTCAAATTATTCATAAATTCAGAAGTTTTAAACAAGTGAGTCCTTCTGCAGGGAGACCGTCTCCCAGATTTGACTAACCTGCTGTAAGCATAGCATGCTATAGACATGATGATATCAGAGCCACAGACCCATTAACAAGTGCTGAGAAAACACGAGACCCAAAGGTTTTGGAAAGGGTGTAATTGATTCTGGAAGAGATGTGCACTCAAAATTTTAAAAAGCAACACTTGAACTGAAGGACAAATTATCTCCAAATATCCACTAGGTTAGGATCCAGAAACTTGGTTCCAAAAAAGTAGCTCTACAGAGTGGATAGTTAAAGCTAAATGTTTATCTGTACTATTCTTGTTACCCATTCACATTTTATTTGAAATATGCTGAAATATGTAGTTAAAAAATCATTCATACTGAGAAACTAAAATTCAGAAACCTCAGTAGTTAGTTAAACAAGGGAAGCCAGTTTAAATCTAATACTTAAACACTCAAAATGATTAAATTTAGTGTTTCTTTACTCTTTTAAAGTAGTGTTTTTAACTATCAATTTGAGAAATCTGTGACTTGCTTCCTGTTTTATATTTTACACACACTGTTTTATGTTACACACACACGTGTGTGTGTGTGTGTGTGTTCAGCTTTGGTGACTTTCCTTACATGTTAATTTAAATGCATCAGGAAAAGTGGGAAATGAATTAACACTTCTTTGGTGCCTACTATGAGCAAGCCACTATGCCAAGCAGTGTGTGCGTGCGTGTGTGTGTGTGTGTGTGTGTGTGTGTATTGATATATATGTGATATTTAATTTAATTTTCATAGCCCTGAAGATTTGATATTATTAGCCCCGTATTACAGATGAAGAATATGTGGCACAGAAAGGTTAAATAACTTGCCCAAGGTCACAGGATTATTAAATGGCAGTTCAAATGCAGATCTGTTTAAAAGTCATAGAGAAATAATCAAAAGAATTCTGAAACAAAGCCCACTTCATCATATTGTGAGTACTTGGGAAGAGGGTCAGTTTGTAATTTGTCTTTTTGCAGCTTTATTTTTGTTTCCATTTCTCTTCTTTTCCTTTTAAGCTTCTTTTTATCTTTTCATGATCCACATTCCTTTTTCATCCCTCTTTCTAAAGCCAAAACAATGATCAGCTTGAAAGGTTAAGGAAAAGAGGGAATAGGAAGGCAGACTGATTGTGGTCTTTTTTTTTTTTTTTTAAATGTCTGAAGCATACAAAGCAGTAATATCCCGGGTCTTTCAAAAAAGCACTGAAGGCGGCTACTTACTTAGCTCACATTAATGGCTCTGTGAGTGCATGCTGAAGATGTATGGTAAATGGAAAGTCAGGGCATAATTAACATAACAAACCATTCTAATAGAATTTGCCTAGGACAAACCCAGCAAGTATGATTCCAAGTCATCATTCTGTATTGTTCAGTACAATTCTTTTTTTGATATCAAGTGTAAACTTAACTATATTATAACTAACAACCTATCATAAAGATTTATTTTTTTTAACTCAAGGAATACTGGTTGAGTCTTGTTCCACCATTAATTGTAGTTCTCTTTCAGTCTTAAAAAGAACCTGCTTATATGGTAGACATTATTTTAGTATAATTCGGAAGAAAATTTAGTTGCCTGATAGTAGCAGTGGATGCTTTTTGTAAAATTCTTTTCAGTGTATTTAAAGAAGAAAAGTACTTATATAGCTTGGATCTTGAAATACATTTAAAACTGCAGTATTACAAATGAAATTTTGTGCCTGGTTCATAGAAGATGCTCAATAAATAAGCATTGGATTCATGTACTAGTAAGTAACATTAATGTACTCTGAATGAGTAAAATCATGTCAAGGAAAATTCAGAATCTCAAGGAAAACAAATGCAGTTTTCAACTTAAATGCATTATTGAGTTTTAAATTTTTTTCCCTTCGCAATGCAGTAATATATTTACTGATCTTAATTTTGTGATTTATAAACTATAATTTTATAATTTTCTGAAGATTAAAATTTAAAATTTGGGTCATTAATCTAGAATCAATTTTCTCTTTCCACACACAAGAGTTATTCTGAAAGGATAATTTTCCAGGCCTGAATACTTAATACAAAAAGTAATAGTGATACTTTTTTATCCTGTTTAGTCTGTTTCTCTGTCCAGTTGCACAAGCAACATAAGTTTCATTGTCCCTAACCCATTAAGGGCAGCAAGGTTTTACCCTACTTCCCGCTCTTTTCTTAGGAATATAAACATCTGGCTGGAAGGCACAGCCTCCTCCCTCCTTCCTAGTAGACCACGGATTCCTATTGTCGGATGCAGTGGGCATGAAAGCAGCAATTTTACAGCACAAAAGCTCCAATAACATTTACTTCGGTTGGCTGGGATTGAAATGCACACAGGCACTGCTCAGTCGTGGTTGCTTAAGCACCAGCTTCCCTTGGCTTTTTGCCACTTTGTGCATTTCAAAGAGACAAGTCCTTTAAGGAGAAAGTGTTTTCCTTGTAACTTGCAGTGGAGTAAACAGACCATTCAGGCATAGTTTATTGCATTACAAACTCAACTCTGCAAACTATTCCAAAATTGAATACAACAAAGTAATTAGTGAAATCATTTGGTTGTTAGAATTCATAAGCATAAACTGTCCTATTTAAAAAGTAATTTTTCTTTTCCAAAGAATCAGTAAAAACTTTGTTTAGAGAATAGCAACTTGTCTCTTAAAGTTTTACTCACTGAAGCTAAAGTTCCCCCATTTATAAGCATCTTTTCCTTCCCACTCCATTGTAACTAATACTTTGTTAATTTAGGAAATGATAAGAAAGGACCCATATTAAGTTGTGTGGCAGACACTGAAATGACCATGACATACAGCTGTAAGATTGAAGTTTTGACCCTACCACCCTGTTATTTTATAAGGAAAAGGAAGAAAGACCCTTAATAATGGACATATAAGCACATTTAAATATCCTGACTTGCCAGGTAAAATGTACAGACAATATTGTATTCTTTGACTTCATTACGGTCCCTAGAAGATACACGCCAGAAGGCAAGAGGACTGGCTGTTTAATAGGTTATCTTAGAAATAGTGTCCACTTCATTGATGAATTCGATTCGTTTATTCCTGCTGTCAGTTTTTTTATATCATATATTGAATATGTGCCAAGCCTAAGTTACTAAATATGGTTACTAGATATTGTCTTCTTTCTACATTGTTCTGGATTCTGTACCTAGTTTTTGGTGGGGTTTCTGTTTTGTTTGACATTATAAAATCTCATATAAAATGAAAAATGAGAGGACTTTTTCATGTCTACTCAACATTACTTTTAATGATTATCTGCTTATAAACCAATGCTATTTATATGAGGCAACTCAAACTGCAAATCTCAAAAGGATATTATCAAAATTATATAAAACAATTAGGTTTGGGGCTGGAGTTGTAGTTCATTGATAAAGCACTTGCCTGGCACATGTGAGACCCTGGGTCCAATACTCAGCACCACATATAGATAAATAAAATAAAAGATTCATTGACAACTAAAAATATACTTAAAAAAATAAAACAGGGCATTACTAACTGGGTTCCTATTTATTTATATGCCAACTCAAATCACTTATTTCTGTTCACTGAGCACTCTGAGCTTTAAAAAAACATTATTATCTATAAGTAAAGTATAATGTATTTGAATTTTTGCAGTTGGGTTTATTTTTCCCTTTTTGTCAAATAAGCTAAAGTTCAATTCTTAATATTTTCTAGTACTTCTTTTTTTTAGACTAGGGTCTTATTTAAGCTAACAAATGAGCCATCTTTCACAAAGAACCCTAAGCACAACCCTATTAATCCATGTTTTAATAGTCTTCCTGATCAATGAATTTGGTGCCTGCTCTGTTTGATCTGCATATTGTCCCTATCCAGTGATGCTCAAAGAAAAGCCACAGGGCACTAAATTATGGGTGTTGGAGTTCAAACCAAGCAGTCTCCCTTTCTCTCCACTCCACAGATTCTAATCAGCCCCCCGGGGCAGACAGGTGCAGGCTCACTTTTCCCCTCACTGCTGTACCCACCTCTGCCCTCCCCCACAGTCTCCAGCTGCCACACAGTCACTACATGGGTGGGAATTAGAATCATTGCTGCATTGATGGCGTCCCTCAGGTGTGCTCAGACATGGGAAGGCTTACGTGCATCAGAAACACTATACCTCGGTGTCTACACCCTTCATATGATATTTACACTTACTTCTCTCTGAGTAAATACAGATAGCTATCAAGATTTCTAACCTGCCGGTTGCTGAGTTGCAATCCTCAGCTACTTCTGGCTTTCTGTGATTGATTCATTTCTTCAGAGTATCGGGAAAGAGAGAACTGGTGGGGAGGCTAAGTAGGCTTTGCCTGTTGCCTTGTGCTTTCATCTATGGCTATAATCTGATTTCTCTTTAATGTACTAAGGAAGGGTTTAAATGGCATCTGAGGTAATCTTGAGTTTCTGGGTTACTTTTCAGTAGTTTGCCCTCGATGGAGTGTAGGAGAGGAAAGAATGGGAATGACCCTTCCCTGTCAGTACATGCCTGTAGCGAAAACGCTTCAGAAAACAAGTGAAGCGCTCCTAATGAATTGTGCTTTTGGTTCTTTGAATCTGCACAGCATCTCCATCAGATTTTTACAGCTGGACTCTGGCTGTAATTGCTACTGGGATGAGATGCACAACATGGGGTGTTGAAGCTAAGTACTTATAGTGTTTTAGTGGCCAAAAATATATGGCATGGTAGGAGCATCAGGCTTCATGAAATTCACACTTGTATATCTTCATGTTCCTCACCCATTTCTGACATGCTGCTGATTTGCCAGCAGGCACTCTAGATGAAGGTGATAAAAATGGCAAAGCTGAAAGATGTTGTTTCTTAAAAGATACTGTACATCAATTGAGTAAGAGGAGGTAGATTGGGGTTGTAAATGCACAAAACACCTCTATAGCCCTTCTTTAGTAAAGACAGTTGTTTTTAATCTCATCAATGAGAATGAAAACAAAAAAGATAACAGTTTTAATCTTATTATAATATAGTACAAAATGGCACACATTAAAGTATTTCTCCTAATATAAACAATAATTCTGTATTTCTGTAGCATCAGCTCTCAGACCCCCTTGTTCTGATTTATCCTTAGATATAAATCAGCTTTTATGCATCTTCCAGAGAAGCTTTAAAGCCTAATGTTTCCTTATTTGAGACATTATAATTCTAAAGAGGGTAAAATTGATAGTTTCACTAGAGAAAAGTATCATATCCAAAATTATAATGTAAAAGAATAATCCAAATGCTCATGCTGATCCACCCTTATGGTTATTTAAGGCATACTCAATGAGGCTTGGAATTTAATGGAATTCAGTTAGCATCATAATTCTCCAAGGTGTCAGCTGTGACCACTGAGTCTCCAACCTAGTTAGATTATTCTTTACCATCCCTCTTTGTGTTTTCTCTTTTACTCTTTCTTCCTTTCTTTTCTATAAATATAAATACATATGTACATGTGTGTAGGTTTTATTAATTAGTCCTGGGAACAATACAGTACACAGGAGAGAATTATTTAAATTGAATTTGTCAGAAGTTATATAATGTAAAATTTCCCTAAGACCCCTGAAAGGAGTAATTTTCCTTGTTTCCATAGAAATGAAGATTCCTTGTTCTTTCCTCCTTACTCAGATCAAGCTACTTTTATTTAATTACAATAAAATTGTAATTGTAACTAATCCAAAAAGATCCTTTGTTCTATTTAGAATCCAAACTTTTGTTCCCCTGAAGATATTTACCTGCCTTTCTATGATTACCTTCTAACAGTAAAACCAGTAAATGGCAATGAGATAACTTGAATTGAAAAGAAAAATGTTTATGTTGTGCAAGTACCCTATAATAAACTTTAAGGTTTTTCTATTAAGTTTTTTAATACCCAATATTTGCTGCATTTTTAATAATCTTTTTCACTCCATTGTTCATGTTAAGCTTTTATTTCATTCAGAATTACTTTAAAGCACAGGTTTTTATTGAAATTTAATTTGAGAAATGGATAATTGGAATCCCCATACAGTTTATCAAGAATAACTATCCCCACAACACACACACACACACACAACACTCAAGCCTGGCATCATTACAGTAAGTACATGAGTTAAGTTTCTTGAATTTTAGTTTCAAAAGTAGCTTAATGTTAACACACATATATTCACATTCAGTATTATGCATTAAAAAAGCTTAAAAAACCTGAAGAATGTAAATGGCAGCTGGAATAATGATGTGTATTACATAATTTTTTTCTCAGACTTCTTTTTAACATTAAATTGAAAATGGATTCCATTCTGCAGGTGATTCAACCATTTAATATTTCAAAACTTTGGTGATTCCCTAGAGTTTAATTCTACCTTTGCTGATTCTTCTACAAATGGTGATTTTCTAGCAGTGCCAGCAGAAGCAACAGAGTGAAGCTAATGCAGTCACTCTGCTAGGGAAGAGAGATTTCGAAGGGAAGCAAAGGCACAGTTTCACTTGTTCTTTCCTACTGGTTAATACCATCAGTGGGTGGTCATGCCTGCTCTGTTCTTGAACAAAGGACTTCCCTTCTCAGGAGCAGCAGGAATAAAATTGACAAGTATCACATCTGTTTCATGCTGCTTCTCCAATTCCCATGGGCTAGCACCACATATATAGCAGCAACTCTGATGGTGCCACCAGGGAAACAAGGCAGTAGGGCATCATAATGAATAAACCCACACCGGTGAAAGAGGAAGGGAAAAGAAAATAGGAAATGACAATAATATAACAAATACCATTACAGAGGAAAAGTAAATGGGCAAAGGTACACCTTGTCTAAGAAGACAATGTTTTATAAAGAACCTTTCCACTTGTCTTAACATCTGAGTGTTGACGTATGTGCATATTTTAAAGCAGTATAGGATAGGGCACATCTCTCTCTCCCCATTTGTGCACGAAGAACTGGTCCTGTACAAGGAAAGCATGGTTTAGTTTGAGGGACAATTGCAACTGGTTGTAATATCTGGCCTTTGCTGTCACTATCTACAAATAGGGAAGCAAAGTCGTAGACACACTTAAGAGCCAACAAGGATATAAGGATTATAATTAATAATTGAGAAAGTGTAACAGAAGGAGATAAATAACACTATTGATGGAAATCTAAAACTGGACTGCATTGTGCTTGTACAACTCTAAATTTATTATTAGAAAGTTGATTTTATGAATTTAAATTTCAAAATTAAAAATTTTAGAAAAATAAAAGTTTTTAAAAACCAACTCACCCCTTTATAGCTCTTTGCAGTTTGAAAACTATTTCCAACTACGTAATGACGTAGGAAAATGCTTATGGCATGATAGATATATGGAAAATAGCAAAACAGAATTATACAATATGAATTATACAACTGAATTGTATAGGAAAAAAAAAAAACAAACAGGAAAGAAACGAACCAAAGCCTGCCTAGGATTATGGATGGTTTTATCATCTCAATTTTTTTTGTAGTTCTGTTCTAGAGTTTCCATACTTACATGTAATATTTTTATGATGCCAACAAAAAAATTTTAATGGGAAAACATTTTGTTAATGTTTATCAAATTTGCTTTTGTGGATAAGCTGTGATTTGGCATCTCAATTCTTTGAATGTATCCTGTGTAAATAGTTGTATAAGTGATTAAAAACATAAGTACTACATGAACATCAGAAGCAACCCAAATGCCCATGAAAGGTAATTTATGCTGTAAAATAGTACTCTTCAGTTATTATAAAAGAATGAATTTTAAGTATATCTTAGATGTATTATGTATATACGTATGTATGTATGTGTGCACACACACAAACTAACTTGAAAAAATTCCTATGCTATATTGTAGAGTAGATGAAAAAGCAATTCACCAAAATAAATAGAAAGATGGATTAGCATTTTCAAAGAAATGCATAGGTTTGTGTGTCTAAGCAACCTTGAACTCTATAAGAAGCATTAACTGTGTTTATTCTTTTTTTATATTATACAAATGCTTTATTATTATAAGTAACTTGGGAATAAACACAGAGCTAATGGCAAACCTAGATTTTCATAAGACACAATAGTGACAAAATAGTTTCTAGGAAATAACCATTTTCTAGTATCAAATGACTCATCTCAGCCTTACAAGAACATAAAAATCTTTTAAGAATAATTTATTCTCAGAAAAAAGTTTCAGTGTTGTATATAAGGTCGAAAATATGTTAAAATCATATTTTAAAACCAATAAATCTATTTCAAACATGATGTTGTTCCAAGAGGTCCTCTTCTACTTTTTTTTTTTTGCCACCTTGTACAAAGTTATAATAATCAAATACAATGTGATTATCAGCTGAACTTCTGGATGATGGATGTAACTTAAACCCCCTGAAATAATCTCAAATGGAACTTCTATACATATTTAAGTTCACTGCACACTTTTAAATTTCCCAATCACCAATTTGAGTTGCATTCTTTAATAGTTCCTTCCATTGCATAAAAATATGTACTGGGCATTGAGTAAAACTAATAGTCTATCAATATACACCTAAATATGTGTAAACTTCCTTTTCCTTTTGAGTAAACTACATTTTAATTTTGAATACCCATTCTACCAGATGGTAGGAATTTTTGATGTAGACATAGCAAAATCATGGTTTCTTAGCGATTTCCTAATCCCACCCTAGGATTAGGATTATAAAACTGTTGTAGTATGATGAGTTCCAAAGTGAGTTTTGCATTGTATCCTCCCCAAATTCATATATGGAAGCCCTAACCCTCTGTATAATGGTATTTGAGATAGAACTTTAGGAGACAATTAGGTTTAAAGGAAGTTCTAAAAGGGGGGCCCTCCTGATGGAATTAGTGCCTTTATAGAAGAGGAAGAGACATCAGGACTCCCTGTCTTCCCTATGAAGACAAAACCAGAAGGGAACCATCTGCAAGCCAGGAAGAGGGTCCTTAACAGGAACCAAATCAACTGACACTTTGATCTTGGAATTTCAACCTCTAGAATGATGAAATGTCTGTTGTTTAATGCACCCAGTTTCTGGGATTTTGTTAATAGTAGCCCACACTGAACAATACAGTGAAAAAATCTAGTCTTTTCACACTTTATCCATTGAGACCTGTCAGAATCTATACTCATGAGTCCATACCAAATGCTATTGCCTCATGAGCCCACATTAACCACAAGACCTTTCTCTGATCTTTCCGTCTCACAATCATTCCCTGCCCCTTTAACTCATGGAAAATGTGTGTTGTCCATTAATGGGCATGGTAGAGGTTCAGGATGGGAATGGGTTGCTTTTTTTGATACCCCCTCACATGCTACTACACCAACCTGCAAGAGAATTCCATCTCACCATTCTTTGGCTCATCTTTTGTTTCTGTTCTTATATCCAACTTGGTTGGAGCAGGGTGGGGGCAGCTTAGAGCAGGACTCCTCAGCACATCAGCACCTTGCATAATTAATTCTATTCTTCTCCCAACTTGCAATCTTAGTCAAATGCCAGGGGGGTTACGGGGCTGGGTGCTAGAAAAATTAGCTCTGAATACTCAGGATTTTTTCACAACATCTCTTGTTTCTTTCATAAGTCTAAGCATTTGAAACTGAAAGATCAAGAATTTATTTATATCTTGCTCTGCTTTAAACAGCCTTCTCCTAAGGCACTATTTACTCACAGAGTATAGAGAAAGGTACAGGAGCAATGTCAGTAGTGATGATGATAGGGAACCTTGCTGAATATTTCAAAATATTACTCTGGTACCACTGGTCACCTTGGAATTCAGGATAAGAGAGAGAAAGGTAGGGTTTTAACTTGTTATTTTACTTAATTTATAATTTGTAATAATCATCCTTTTAAGTAAAATATTAGCCAATTGCATATCAATTGATCCTTATAATAGTTGCTCGGTGCAGTTACTACTATTATATGTATTTTAGAAGATAAGGAAAATGAAGTCATTCACACAAATAATAATTGTTTTGATCTGAAACAAGAAAAATTGTAGATAAACACAGACATAGTGTCTTCCCTATGAAAGGCATGTTCTAGGAAAATTACCTGAGCTCTTAAGCCTTTCCAAAGTTATATTTTTTTATTATTTTTCTATTTGAAATAATTTATGCCCAACCTTCCCATTCTCAAAGATGTCTCCATCATCCAGGACTTCATGTCTTCATGTTTCTCTGACTAAATCCTTTGCTGCTGCTGTTGGTTCCTGCTTCACTACATTCTTCACACCAATTGGTTATGCTAAAACATTGCTTGGATTATTCAGTCACAGTGACCTTCTAAGTGAAAGAACCTCAAATGCAGCCCCTTGCATGGCTCAAGAATATTTCCTATAATATCCCTGGCATATGAGTTGCCTATCTTTTTTTGAAACATTGGCTAGAGATTAGCTACTGAATGAGGTGACTTGTTCTATGTTTACCATCTTAACATGTTGGAAAGTTCCTTCTTGCTCTGCTCCCTTTAACTTCCACACAATAGAAGTCTGATCTTTCTTGAAAATGGTAATCTTTCAACACACATGAAAATATGTGTCTTCGCACCTTAATTCTCTTCGCCAGGCTGGGCACCAGTTTCCGGTATTCCCCAGTTCACTCCTGATTTTTTTTTTGTGTGTCAGTATCCCTGAGACTACCATCGTTCTTGATACATGGTTAATATTTAGTACACGTTGCTTCATGAATTAGTGAATGGTTAGAGGACCTTGACATTACAGTATTGCGTTGGTTCCAGCTTTTTAATCTGTAAAAGAAAACATCATACACGTTCTCCATCTGCTAGGTGCTGAGTAACTCTGTAATAATGTAACATCTGTTTTTCTCTTAGATTCACAGAAATGTCAAATATTTCTGTACCAGGGAAAATTTAAAATATACAAGTTTATTCCCTCTTGTTAATTTTATATCTGCTTACTTTTGTATGTCCTTACTTTATCTCCCTACTTTTATATGTTGCTTCTGAACAACACATTGCAGCATTATAATATAAGTATCTTAAATGAATATGTACTATCTTATTTATCTCCTGTATTTGAAACATTTCCCATTTGGTTTGAGTTTTTATTCACAGTGTGTGAAAAGTTCCAATTTTCATTAGTATTCATACATAATTAGGCCATCAGTAAAATGAAGCAATAAGGCTTTATTAATATGTTCAGTTATTTCGTTAGTACATAGCACAGTTTATAAAGTGCACATCCTAATGGAATAAAACTGAATTATAAAAGACATTCCTTGTGAAATTGTAGTTTTTGATTACTTCCTATTTTTGCTTATTTATCCTACTGTCCATAGGCTTTTTTCTAACCTGCAAGATAATAAAACCAAAAAGCTTTAATCAGTCCTCTGAAATGAGTGTATTGTCCATGAAGATTGAAGATGCAAACAAAATTATATGTGAATATTAGTGATGTCTATCCCCAGTTACCACAAACAATCAGGAATTTCTATAGTCGAATTTCTTTTATTTTAGAAACAGCTCTTTCAAATTCCAGTTGTGACTGTTGGTTACTAAAGAATTTTTTTTCCTCATTTTTATTGGTGCATTATAGTTATACATATTGATAGGATTTGTTGTTACATATTTGTACATGTACACCATATAATAATATAATTTGGCCAGTATCACTCCCTAGAAAAACAGTAGACTTTTTAAAGAAGAATTTAAAGCCAGATATGTCAAGAAATGATCTTCAATTACTGTGCACCTTTGAAATCAGTGTCCCTCATTTTATCGTCGCTTTTGTTTTCAAACTTTTAAAAATCAGAGTCTATTTTTATGGTGCTTTCTTAAGCATCCAGATTATTCTCTATTAAGTAAAAACACTGGGAAAACTCATTTCCGACCTGCATACATAAGTGGATTAGACATCCAGAGTATTCTGCTTTAAAGAAAATTCTTCTTGACATTCTTTCAGAAGGAGGGGAGGAAAAGGAGTGGGATTTCCACATCTGTTAAATAATCATTAGCATATAGGATTGAATTCTCTTTTTCAACTTCAGACCAGCTGTTGAAGTAAACTTAAAGGGCCCCTTAATTATTGCATATTTCAATAGCTTGCTGAGGATTCAGTTACCTAGTTCCACCACTCTGATCAAAGGGAGCTCATTTACTTTTGTACACCATTGTTATTGAAAGCATTCCTCATTTGATTGTTTTGCTTCTGAAATGTTCTATAAAAGGTCAGACAGGGTGGCTTTTCTCTGATTTCCTCATGCCTCTGAGAGTAACTTCTGCTGCCAATTATGTGTTACTTGGATGGGTGCTAAGATAGCCCAGGGCTTCCTTCCCTTGGCCTTAATACAAGTTTGCCTTTGCCGTTTATATTGCCAAGCCAACGGTGGTGTTTCAGTGTCCATAAGATATTTGGCATCAGTGAAAAACAAATACACAAAAATGGACAGATTTTCTCTGTGGTAATATGATTTGCCTGAGACACGTTTGCCATGAGTCATGCATTATAATCAAAGGCTTTATTTTGAGGATATCCTTTATTGTTGTTGGCTTCATCACTGTTTTTGTAGCCATGGAATAAAATCCTTTTTTTTTCTTCTTTTTCCTTTTATTGGTTCTTTTTAGTTATACCTGATAGTAGAATCCATTTTGACATAATTACAAAACCTTAACCTGGCATAACACACAGCCCTGGGAATGAAGAAAGCTAAACCAATGTGTATAAACTCTGGCCCTCCCACAGGAAGCACTGTAAGAATAACTGAATATGAAAATTAAATTTTGACTACTTCCAAATAGATCACAATTCTGAATTATTATGCTAGTGTTAGGTTTATTGTTTCTTTCTTTCAGACCATAAAATACTCTAATTGACAAACTGAGCAGTTATTGCATAAACTCTTGCATTTGGCAAAATGGAATGTTCTGCCTTTGTATGTAGCCTACCAACTGACTATCACTATGGATTTCGGAAGATATGATCTGTTTAGAATACGCCCCATGTCTGCAAAATTAACAAGCCCTGGGTCTAAAGCTGTTTTCCTAACAGTGATGTCAGAATTTCTGTGAAATATATTCATAGGGATGTACACTAATTACCTGGGCACTGTTCTGTAGTAGTATTTCACTATACTTCCAAGATTAAATTCTTTGGTGTATATATAGTGACATATACATATTTATTGGCATATATAAAGAAGGCCATATTCTTCCTTACTGCGATGACGTTTTTTCCCCTAAAGGCAAGCATATGTTACTCCATATTACAAAGGGTATGTGGAAAGGAAATGAAAGAGAACTTCTATATAAAGAGTAAATGTAAAGGACACAATCTAGTTTATACCCTGGAATCTAAATTTAAGTAGTGGAGCTCAACATGCAGTTTACTTTTTAAGATTTATTTACTTTTTGGTGATGTAGATCATATACTAAAAACTTGAGTACATTGTTTCTGTTGTCAGAGTGTGTTCAGAAACTGATCATTTCTTGTAGCCTCAGTCATCACGTTCTCTCTCCTGGATTACTGTAGAAGTTTCCTATCTGATCTTTCTGATTTCACTCTCTGCACCCTCCTTCCCAGCTCACATACACATCCCACCTGTTCTCAGCATAGTGGTCAGAGCGATTCTTTTAAAATGTGTTACTCATCTCCTCAAAAATTTCTACTAGCTCCTGTTTCACTCAGAGTAGAAGACAGTCTTTATCATGACCTTTCACATCTCTGTGATTTGACTCCTGTTACCTCTGAATCTCTTTCCCTACCCCTCCTCATACCTGGACTAACCAGGCGCAGCCTAGCTTGGGGCCTTGTATTGATTAGCCCCTTACCTGGAGCACTCTTCAGTGAGACTTCTTCCTTTGTCGTTTTCTCATTTCCTTCTTTCAGTCTTTCTTCAGTGAAGCTCTACCCTGATATCCCTGTTTAAAATTGCAATCCATCCCCCTACTCTACATTCAGGAGACTCCCTACCCTATTCCTTTTTTTTTTTTTTCCTAATGCACTTAATGTCTAAAAAGTAATCACATAATTCACTTTGTAATTCTATTTAGAATTCATTGTCTTCCCTCAAAACAATGAATTCTGAACAAACAAACACTGGTTTGTTTCAAAAAAAACAGAACAAAACAGATATACACTGTTTTGTTTATAGAGGTAACCCCAAAGCCTAAAACACTGCCTAGCACATTCATAGTAAGTGCTCAAAACATTTCTTAAGTGCTCAAAACATTTCTTAAGAGAATGAAGTGAATCAAAACAACTGGTTAAGGGGAAGATATGAATTCAGTAATTTCCTATTGAGTTTTAGAGTTTTGGAAAGTGGATAGGCTATCGATACATTATGCATCCAGTTCATCAGCAAATCCTGTCAACTCTACTTTCAAATTACATTCAGCATTTGCTGCTTTTTACCACCTCTATCTCTGTCACGACTCATATAAATCACTTATCTTTTACCTGGATTTTTACAGTAACATCCCGTAACTAGTCATCTCGATTCTGCCCTTAGCTCTTATCACCTTTCAAGCTCTATACAGGAAGTTGGAAGGAAAGCTTGGGGCAAGATGAATACCAAAAGCTACAGAAAGAGGGTATTATTGTTGAAGAGGGATCTGAAGAGGTTGGAGAAACTTGATCCAGAATAAAAGTGGAGTGAGAAAAAATAAGGCTGCCTTTTTTTTGGGGCGGGGGGACAACTGGGGAGTGGCTTAATAAGATTAATAAATTATTAGTAATAATTTTTACTTCTATTAGAATATCTAAAACCAGAGAGACTAACAATTTCTTTTTAAAATTTTATTGGTTCTTCTTAGTTATGCATGGCAGTAGAATCCATTTTGATAAAATTATATAAGCAAAGGATATACCTCATTCTAATTAGGACCTCATTCTTGTGACTGGGCACAATGATGGGGTTCACTTGGATATTTTCATATGTGTTCATAGGAAAATTGTTTTAGGTGTATTTTGCCTTTCTTATTGCTATTTACCCTCCCTCAAAGGAAAGATGTAGAGCAACTGTAGCTTTCCATACATTGCTGATAAGGAGTTAGTATGGTACACACACTTTGGAGAACTGTTTACCAGTTGTATGTAAAGTTAAACATTAACTCTGTGACCCAGTAATTACTCTCTTAGATGTTTACCATAAAAGATATTTTAAGAACATGTGGAAAGCTGTTATAGCAACCTTGTTCTGGAATTGGAAACAACTCTAACGTCATCAACAGAAGAGATGGAATATTATGAAGCAATAAAAATGAACAAATACTGCTATACACAGCAGTATGAATGTACTATGAAAACATTATGTAAAGCAAAAGAAGCCAGACATAAAAGAGTATTTAGGGTATGGTTACAATGACATGAATACGTAAAACCCAAGAAACCCCAAAAGTGTGCATGTGCACACTTGTGTATTGAACGATGTTGGAGAGTGGTTGCCTTAAGTGTAGGGGAAGAGGAAGGAAATTGTCTGGAAAGGGACGCCAGGGATCATTCTGGGTAAAGGAAATATTTAATGTTTTATTTGTGATGACTGATTTTTAGGTATTTACAATTGTCAAAATGAACCCTTAAGATCTGTGTACGGTATTGTATGTTAATTGTATCTCAATATAAACATACATAATAAAATCTCTGACCATATAGTATGAAATTCTAAGATTCCATAGGAAAGAAAATGTAAGTCAAATGCAGTGATGCCGATCTGTTTTAGAAAAGAGGCTAAAGTCATTTCCTAAGCTTGATAAGTGAGTGATTGAATTGGAAGAGTAGAAGAAAGCTGAGAACAGCTACTTCAAGGAATGTGACAGGAAGTCAACAGGAGAAAACTGAAGTATTAATGAGCAGGAATGAGGGCCCAGCTGACACCGGCAGTATGACAGGGTCACTGGACATCAACATGGTTTTGGAACTCTGGGTGAGTAAATTTGGTTGCTGCTCATTAGGAAGTCAGGGAGATAGTTGGAGTCGGGATGTATGTCTTTCCCGAAGTCCTCAGAAAAGATGAGATTTGGACTAAGCCTTGAAGAATAATTTCAGTTTTATGAAAGTATAAGTATATATTGGGTTAAATCAAATTTACTATTAAAATTAACTCCACCTGTTTCTTTTTACTTTCTCTAATTTGACTAACAGAAAATTTAAAATCACCTACGTGACTCACAGCGTATTTCTTTTAAACAGTGTTGGACTTAAGGTGTAGAGGTAAGCAATTGCCGTAACTGAGGCAAAAGACCGTGAATGCCTGTTCTAGAACAGTGGAGTAGGGATACAGAGGGGCTGTCAAATAAGAGAGATTTCTTAGGACAGAATTGACTGACTTAGGTGAGTGATTACATTTGCCTGGTCAAGGGTTATGGAGCGGGACAAATCAAAGATGGCTGTAAATTTTCTAACTTAGATAATACTGATTGATAGGGAATGCCTGTACTACATTAGAGAAGAAACAAAGGGAACAAAGTAGATTTTGCAAGGGGTATAGTAAGATAGCCAATAATACCATGTATTGAGTCCCAGGCACTCATATATTAAATCATTTCAATTTCTGCATACATGAGAAATTAAGAACCAGAGAAGTTATTCAGCTTTCTCTCCAAAAAAAAAATCTGTCAGTTAGAATAGTAGTGCCAGAGTTCAGACCCCCACCAGAGGTAGTTCTAAAGATTTTTAAAAAGGCCAGTGAACAAATGAAATCTTGAGTTACTTGGGTAGTAATGTGTACACTTATCTGGAGTCTTGAGATGCTGTGCACCATAGTTACAGCTTGCAATAAGAACTCACTGACTAACCTGGCATAACAGTATCAGAATTGTAAAGATACATTTTGACATGATGATTCTTTTTTGTTTTTGTTGGTTTTGTGTTTGTTTGTTTTGGGCTTTGGCACTAGGGATTGAACCTAGGGGCACTAAAACACAAAATCATATATCCAGCCCTTTTTATTTTTATTTTTTATTTTGAGAAAGGGTCTCACTATGTTGCTTAGGGCCTCACTAAGTTGTTGATGTTAACCTCAAACCTGAGATCTTCCTGCCTCAGCCTCTAAACCACTCCCCACTTGACAAAATGATTCTTTAGTGCAAGATTACAGAATTTGAACTCTTTTATATAAACGACTCCAAACAAATATAAGTAAAGGATAATGCCTATAGTAAACAATGAGTAATAACTATTGTTTTGCCTCTGTCTTAGAACTGTAGAGATACTTCTAAGTAGTATCACAAGGACAGGCCCATTCATTATAAAATTTTTAAAAAATCTGTACTTTGTGTTGTATTTTCTCCTTTTTTCAAAAATGGAAAGGTAGAAAAAATTCTAAGAATTTTAATTCAAATTAGGTTTTCCTCGTAATCCACTTGGATCATATAATGTTTTACACAATAAAAATTTCTACATCAAAGTAATTATATCAGATACCACTGGGATGAGCATTTAAGAATGTATATTTTCCCCAAATGTATATAATTAACTCTCCAAGACTGCAAAATTTCAAACAATGTAATGCAATTATAAATTGTTATGAAACAAAATCCAAAAACCATTCTGGCACGCAGCAATTAGGAATGATCTGACTCTTTAAAACAAAGACTTTGAGCTGACTCCGGAGTGAGTGGCAGATTTGCACATAACAGCATATTTTATAAAGAGCCACAAACCAAAGATTGGTCTTAAAATGAGAATATTATTGTAAAGACAATTGCTTATCTGTCATACTGGTCTTTTCAACAACACAGTAAGTAGCCATCCGTCTAGAGAAACATTTAAATGCCAAAGGGACCAATATAATATTTTAGTACTCTGAGTCACTTGTTACAATACCACCATCATAATCCCTGGCATAAGGCTAAACTTAATTAGTAGTACCCTCAGAAATGAATGCTGTGAATAACTCCAATAGATTTGTCCATAATGACTGGTCAGCGTTGAGAAACCTACTCATTTGCAGGTGGGTACCTATTTTCAGTGACCTATGACATTCCCTAAATTCTATCAAATTTATATATCAGTCACTTCTGTTTATAACTAGATAGAACAAAAAAATAAAAATAAAAAAATCAGAGGTATTCAGGTTAAGTATCTTCTTTTAGTGCGTTTAAGGGCAATAAAAATCGTTGTCCCTGAATTTGTTTAAAAGGTTTAGTATGTAACTTAAAGTCATTTTTGGTAGCTGCCTGATTCAGGGTTTTGAGTACTTCTTAGGATCTTTTTGGAGACCCAGAGTGCTGTGAAGTCAAATGATATACGTTAATGTCTTGGAGTTGGGGTGGGAATGGAAAGAGAAGCAATGAGAGTTCACATAGTCCCATTTTTGTTCTAGGGTGTGACTTTGCTGATTAGGTCAAACAGCAGTTTAAAAAAAAAAAAAACTCCTGTTTATTGATCTTCTATGAAATACAAATTGTGCCAGGTTTTATTTCAATGAATTTTGTCTTTCTGAAGCTTTCAGAGGTAATAGCTATAAATCCATATCTTCTGCATTAGAAAAATCAGATGAAGAGAATCATACCCAAGTCTACAGACATTCCAAAGACTTTGGTTAGTGTTTGCAACTTAGAATTGTTGAGATTTGAGTAGGACATATTTGAATATGATTTTTTTTAAATACAGTCAAAAATTTGTGTATACACACAGACACACACACACACACACATACTTTAATGAACTGAAATATATTTCTGATATTGACAAATATATTGAAAATATTTGATATATTAATTTTAATTAAATTTCTATAAGGTGTTTTTCACAAATTTTCAAGTATATTCCTCAGAGTAAATACTCAAGTAAACTTTTTAACACAAAAATCAAATCCCTCAATCCTTTATTTAGGAAAATCACAATATTATAATGATGTTTATAAGAAACAGATGTAATAAAAAATGTAGAAAATACAGTGCATTTGTTTTTTAGCCTAGTTTCCCACATTGAGCAAATACTAAAAATATTTGTGACATCAAAGCAGTATATCAGTTAAATTTTTTTCTCAAGGATTTGAAGATAGGTACTATACTAAGGAAATGTATTAGGAAAGAGAGGTTTAAGCTCTAAATCAGAATTAAAATTTTGTGTGATTTAATATTAAAAAGAAAGTTTATTTATAGCCCAAGTTATTCCCAAATGTTATGTTTTACTTATTAATAAGGAAAAATATTGAGATTCATATTTCACACATCATTGAAAGATTATACTTAAGCAGAGATTATTTTCACATTTGTCATCATTTACTACTACTTAATTTTTAGAGCAGAAATATATATTTTATTGTTCAGAAATAAAAACAAATAGATTAACTATAATAACATGAAAAACTAAATTGATGCCTTCTTAAAGACACTTAGCTCAAAGTATTTTCCATTTATTTCAAATGCAAGAAAGTACTTCAATTCAAAAATACTGGATTCTTGAAACTTATCTTGAAAACACTACCTTCTCTATAAAGAACTCAAAATACTTTCTCATCATTTGTCCAAAGAACAATAATTTTTTTATTACAAGAAAAACTTGAAAATTCAGTGTAGGTATGTGAACCTAGAGATTTATATTCTCTCATAAGGATTTTTCAGTCCTTTAAAATGACTAGTCATGTCAAATCGATTCCCATAACGTGGATTTCTGCTCTTATCAGAATTGCAATTTACCACAACTTTATTGTTTATTATTTATTTATTCATTAATTTATTCTTCACTTTATGCCAGAAAGGATACTCATAGGAGGGGTTTACTTATGGATTGTTGTCATTTGATATGCATTACTTCATGCATTTATTTATTGCCATCTCTTCTAAATTGTTTTTATGAAACCTTTCCTTTATTAGTTCCTTGCTTTAGAAATGAAGGAAGCATCTTTAAGCAAATGAATTCTCCTGAGCCACTCCATAAAGAATTATTTAAAATGTTAAAGCATTTCATTGAGCCATTTATAAGTGCTATTATATATTTTAAGTCAAACTCATTAAAATGTTATTTTTACCTTTCTCATGTAATTTCAAGTGATAAATAAATGGAAAATCATCTTTTAATATAGCTAAAATTGATCACACTTCTGTTCTTGTTTCTCTTCCCCTCGCTGCCACTTCTCTGCAAACCTTCTCTCTCTTTAAGATTTGGTATTTCAGCTTCTCCATGAAATTTATTTCAAAAAGAAAAACTTTTACAATGCAATTACAGATGGTTTTTTTCTGCTCACAGAATTACATTTTATTCTACTCACAGACATAAAGCCACATACTTATTTATGTAAATGGCCTTTACAGATAAACCTTATTCCTACCTTTACCAGATTATATCCCTAAATTTTACTAAACTTGAAGCAATATGAACTTTAACATTCGTCTTAGCACCAATTTTTGCTTTCTGAACAAAGGATAAAAAAGCCCTTATTATTGAAGAAGCAATTAACACATTTTCATTTAAAATTGTTCAGCATGGACATGTAGTAAAATTGTTTAGATTACATACACACATGTGTGCACAGACTCACCACACTAGGAATAACAGTTAAGATGGGAAATCTGAATAAGGTTGATGAATTTTATCAGTGTAGTCCTGGTGTTTGCAAGATGTTAACCATGGGAGAAACTAGCTAAAGTGTACACAGATCTCCCTGTATTATTTCTTAAAACTGCATGCTAATCTGTAATTCTCTCAAAAAAGTTTTTGTTTGAAAAATAATTGGAAAAATAGTAAAAATTTTATGCTTTTCCACATCATGAGGTCGCAACTACTCAGATGTTTGTCACAGCATGAAAGTGGTTGATATGTAAATGAATTAATAAGGCTGTGTGTCTGTGAAAGGACTTTTACAAAAATAGGCAGCAGCTGGTGCATGCCTGTAATCCCAGCGACTGCAGAGGCTGAGGCAGGAGGATCCCGAGTTCCAGGCCAGCCTGGGCAGTTTAGCAAGACACTGTCTCAGAAAAAGAAAAAGGAAGAAAAGGCTGGGATTGAAGCTCACTGGTAGAGCACTCCTGGGTTCAATCTGCTGTACTTTAAAAAACAAACAAACAAACCAACACTGGTAGACATGGTCTATAGTCTACAATCCTCTGGAAAAAGAGACACAAGCCTCTAATGTTCTATCTGACAATACCTTTAAGAAAAAGAAAAATGGCAAAAGTTAGTTATATATTTTATAATGCTATAATTTTCAGCTTATGTCAATTTTCTTTTTCTTTCTCCCCATTCCTCCACCTTTACTGGGTATTGAAGCAGGAGGCCCTTTGCCACTGAATTGCATCCCCAGCCCTTTTTATTTTTTATTTTTTTAAATTTTGAGACAGGGTCTTACTAAATTGCCCAGACTGGCCTCATTTTGCTATCCTCCTGCCTTTCCTGAAGAGTCACTGGGATTATAAGTGTGTGCCACTGCACCCGGAGAAGATTCTATCAAAGCTCTTAATTTGCATGAATATTTATATATAAAGAATAATACTTATTTTAAATAGTCTAGAAAGCACTACTTTGAAATCATACTTCTCTATTTGGGGAAATCAAAATAAGTTAATTTTAAATTATTTGTCTTAGAAAAGTAAAAATGTTTTTTAAACAAAGCATTATGTTAAAGGAACAAGTAACATGGAATTTATATCCAAAGAGTCTCCTCCCTAAACATGAATAATAACTAGTTAAAGAGTGAGATTCTAAGTTGAAATAGCTATTTTCTGTGATTTTCCTCATTTTTCCCCTCCTCTCTCTTGTCCTAGGGTTGAACATCCTCTGGAAGAATTGAGGCTATGTTCAGCTATCACTTTCAGGGTGTGATAAAGCATTGCTGTAAGCATGATTCAACTTTAAATAAGAGCACACCCAGGTTTATGTTTATACAGTGTTAAGAAAATCCAGGATACAAGATTTTGATATTTACTCAGTAGAATTTTTTTTTTTTTTCTTTTGTGGTTTACTTGTTTTCTCTCCATCCTGTCACATCATGAGCATAGTTTTGAGAAATCAGGTTCAGTTCCCTATCAGGACCAAATTTGTTTCTCGTAGTATGTTTCTTTCCCCTTTTTCTACTTCATCTGTTTTTAATGTGAATGACTTATATGGAAAAACATCTTGAATGTGGAATTAAAAAAGAATCTACCTTAGAGAGACACATATCAGACTTCAGTCAGTGCTGTGGAGTGCTACAAAGATGGACTTTGCTATTTGAAGGAAGAGACAGTACAAGTACTACAGTGCACTGGCGAGAAAAGAATATTGTTTTCCAGTGATTACAGTTTAACAGAAATATAAGCCCATCCTATGTAGATTTGCAGACTTCATTAGAGTGGTTAGAGCCAAATGGTTAGGTTAAAGATGAGGCCTTGTGGATTTAAGTAATTTTTAAAAGTTGAAAGCCATTTCTGAAAATATTTTGACAGTTCTTGCCTGCCTTTTTTTTTTAACCTACCTTCTTCATTTAATGTGCTACTAATCAATTTATTTTTACCTCTTAAATATCTCTTGAATCTGATCCTTCATCTTTGTCCCCATTGCAAGGGCTCTCCTTTATGAATTTAATACAATACTGTAATAGCTACTAACCCCCATCATGCACCGCATACCCAAATGACACAGAAACACACACATACCTATTCATCACATACATCCATACTGCTGCCAGAGTGCTCCTCATAAAATGTATCTCTGACCTTGTCCTTCATTTGCTTAACTATTCAACAGCTCCCTAGCTAATAGGATAAAATGCAGATGCTGGAGTTGAACGAATCTAGATTATCCTGTCTTATTTTCCCACCTCTTCTGCCTTTCTCCTACCTCTCCCAGCATCCACGTACACCCTTTGGGCTGGAGCCAATCTGCACTGTTGCTTGATCATGCACCCTCTCACTTTTATGCTTTTGCCTCTTTCCCAGTTGTTCTGAGAGCGCCTCTGCTTGAAGTACACATTCTTCATGGCAACTGAAGCATTATCTTATCAGAAAGCCATCTGTGAACCTTGCAGAACTCAGCATATTTCATCTCCTAGATTATTTACCAGATAATACTTGATCTCTTTGTATGTTTGTGTACTGAAGAATAGGGAGACAGTCTTGTCAAAGTATAGCATATCATAGAATAGCCTAGTTTAGTATAGAAACGAGTAGAATAGAATAGAATAGCAAAACATAGTAAAATACAGTTTAGCATAGCATAGTAGGAAAAGCAAAGCTTTGAATTATGACATATCAGTCTTTAGAAGGGCAGGAAGATATCTGTTTCTTTTATATTTACTTGTACCTGGAAAGTATCAGTTGTTCAATGCATGTGTTGTGTAAATTATTGAGTGAATCAGTGAATGAATAAATGAATGAGATCATAATTTTTTGCTCCTTGGAACTGGGTTGAATATCAGCCTAGAGGTTCCTCTAAAGATATAAGGGTTTAAATAAAGACCCCTAATATAGCATTGCTATATTGAAGGAATGAATGTCTAAAGGGAATTTCAATCCATACAATAGTTACATAGGGAAGAGCAATGGTTAATTTTAGAAATAACAATGGTGTCATTGACATCTGATGTGCAACTACTTATTAATAATAAAATGCAACAGATATGGAAGAAAACAAATTTGTAGAGTATATTTTTACTAATATTAATATCTATGATCAACATGTATCTAAATAGTAGCACTTCTTTTAATCTAGTTTCAATAATCTTTATGATTCCTCAGGGTCGGGGTCTTAAGCCCCCTTGCTCTTCTCCACCAGCAACAAGGGAAGGGGACACTCCCCAACAAGGCCAGACCAGGATAGATAGGGCTGACTAACCGCCCCTCCCAGGGAGGGGTCAGGGAGACCAGTCACAGCAGGAACTGGTTTATTGAGGAAGTCACACAGCTTTTATGTAGGGTAGAGGCTAGGTGGGAACCAATCAGCTTAAAGGTCAGCAAGGAGGGGAGGGGTTCAGGCTGGTGAGAGTCCCATAGGACTATATGGCAAGCACGAGCTGCTTAGCAAACTGTTGTTAACCAATCCCTGACAGTGGTCCGATTTATCGTCATTAACCTTTGAAACCGCCTTTGAGGCCTTGATCTTGCTCACTCACCAGGGAGTAAGGAGTCAGCCTGGGTTAGTTAACGTGTCATTAGCCCCAACACCTCAGTACTCAGAAGCCTATTAGATAGCTCACATAAATATCATAAACATTTCTAAACCATTATCGACATATCTAAAATCTAATTTATTATCTTCCCTTCTTAGGAGGGTCACATTACTCTAAAGTCTTTTTTTTTTTTAATATTTTTGTAGTTTCACTGGACCTTTATTTTATTTATTTATTTATACGTGGTGCTGAGAATCGAACTCAGTGCCTCACACATGCTAGGTAAGCGCTCTACCACTGAACCACAACCCAGCCCCAAGTTCTTTTTTTTTTTTTTATATGTAATCCTTTCAATAAAGACTATTTCAGTGATCTGCCTAAGAATTACAATCCCTTCCCCAGCAGTTCTGACCCACCCACCTTGCTTTGTATTTTGTCAGTTTCACCCTCCATGTCACTCACTTACCTGGTCTGTTTATAGTGTATTGTCCTTCCTGCTTCCCTCACATGCTACAATGTAAGCTCCACTCGGACAGAGCATTTTATGTATGTGTGTTTTTAACTAATGTATCCCTCACACTGCGGAAAGTGCTCAGTAAATATTTGTGGAAAGAATGAATCAACCATTGCCAAATGAGTCTACTTAGCATCCATGCTTAAAAAGATGCTCATCACTTCAAAGCCAAATTGCTGTCACATGGTCCTTGTACTCTGGAAGAACACCCAGGTAATCTTCCACTGACTTTTTTTCTCATTGTAAATTTTTTCCAAGGTACCTCCCAAGTCAAGTACAACCTTAACCACTTGGGAGTTTTGTCATCTGCTGGCCTCACTTTTTCCTTCTAAGACCTTCTCTCTTAAATTGCCTCCTATAGTGGTTACTAATCTCCACAGACCCCCTTGTGCATACCACTTCAATTTGGTTTCAACGCTTTGCTTCTCCCCTTAAAGTTGAGCTAAATGCCAGCCTATACTTTAAGCCTTCCAGACTAACCCCAGCACAACATGAAGGTTTCCTCATTCCCATTCTTCACATGGTTTGAAAGTTATTTTGCAATTTCCTGTGATTGTGTTCTTTGAGTATGTAAGATCTGTCTCCCCAATTAGAGTACAAGGTCCTTTAGGCCAGTAACCCTGCTTTCTTTTGTATCCCACAGTACTTAAGCATTATTAGGTAAATTGTATCTGAACTGCAGTTTGGCAGCAATAAGACATTGTTATTCTAAGAAGGAGAATACAATTATGAACAAGAAAAATGGTTGAGTGTAGGACAAAGGCAGTCAATAGGCAGAGATGTACAGTTTTCCACGGGGCACAAACCTAGTCAACACACAATGCTTTGTGTTCAATAACTGACAGGGGGTGGGAGCTAATAAGGGTCTAGACAGGATATTGTAGTGGAAATATAGAGGAAGAAATGTAACTTGAGAACATTGAATGAAGTGATATCAAACTCGATGATTAAATATAAAGAATCAAAGAGAGTAAGAGCCAAATATGCTGCCAATCTTCTCAGTAGAATATGGTGGCTACAGTGGAAAAGAGATATAATTGAGAAAGAAGAGATGTGTCAGGCAGAATGTATAGGAGAAGGATGAATTTAGTTTTGGACAGATTGACAATTTACATAAAGAAGATAAGAAATATGTTTTCCTTTAAGATTTTTTAGAATAAGAATAATGCCATTACATTGGCTACAATGAATATTTTTTAAAATTGTGTCCACAGATTGAACAACTTCTCTTTTCTCTCCAACCTGGATATGCTATCCAGATTAATTTTCAGAATTCATACTTTACACAGAACTTTTAAAATAATCTTAGTTTATTTTAAATCAAGGTTGTTATGGTAGTCTGGTACACAGAAAGTTAAATTAATTGAAACATTTGTACTAGTATAATTTTGTTATGATTCTCATTTCAAATTTAATGGATCGGTGCTTGCTACCAGAGGGAGAAACCCAATGGGCATTAATTTACATGTGAGGAGCAGAGGATGAAATCTTGGTTATTTTGAGAAAATTACATGACGCTAAGATTTGTTGTTGCTTCTGCTATTTCTGTTGTTTTAAATAGGACATACCTATACTAGAGGACAGAAATCAAATCTTCATCAGATTGTTTTGGTTTTTAAATTTAAAAACAAGGTCAAACTCTTTTTATATCCCTGGGAGTTTAATTAAAGTAAGTGGAGACAAAAATGACTGTTTTGAGAACAGTCATTTCTCCTAGTATCTCACTATTAATACTGTAGTAATGCTATTTTGGAAATTTGGTTCTGCCTTGTCTTTTGTCTTATTCTTACACTTTTTTAATTTTCTGAATGAAAGAGGAATAAAGCAACAAGGAAGATCCTTACACTACCTTGACTGTCTCCTTATAAACTATATTTTTTCTGATCTCAACTGTAATTCTTTGAAGAAATACCCCTTAAAAACTCTAGTTTTTCCTTCCTTTTCTCCTTTTAGTGCATGTCTCTTTTACCAACAGCATTTTCAGGGAACTTCACAAAGAACTTTTTTTCTCAATTAGGGCAAAAACTAAGTCACGATGTGACCATTTCATTGAAGAGTGTAACTTTCCTTTTTGGCAGCTCCATTGAACCTGCACGGTTACAAATCTTCATATTTCTGACTTGCCTTGAAATCAGAAAGTGGTTTCATTATGCTGGTCTTTGTGAGCAATAGGCATGAAGAAGGCAGGTCAGACATTGGGCCCTTTGACAAACTTAATCTCTTTTAATTCAGTGCCAGGGCAGAGTATTCACTGCTGAACCTGATGATTCAGCTTTGATTGCTAATCATGTGTGGTACATTTTTGAATTTAAAGAATGGTTCAGAGGTCACTTTTCATTCTTATGCCTGTGCTAATGTGTTGCATATAACTTGAGTTTTATATAATTCATTGTTTGAAAGTTAATCGGTATTCTTTTCCAGAATACCTTCTCTTTTGTTTGAATAATCATTGAACTGCATTTGTCACTTGATTTTGGTGAATATTTTTTAAAGTCAAATTATATATTTAGGGTGTGGTACCTTTAATTGCACTAACGTTCAAAAAGCACATTACTAAACATATTGATATAAATTGTACTTTCAATCTTTTCTAATACCCTATTTATTCAACATGCACAAGGTTAAAACATTTTTTAAAACATTGCAAAAATTTAAGCTACTATCTTAACAAATAAAAAGTAAGAAATTATAACTTAGCAAGACCCTGCCTCAAAATAAAAAATGAAATGGATTGGGGATGTAGCTCAGTGGTAAAAGGCCCCTGGGTTCAATCCCCAGTGCATGCGTGCGCACACACACACACACACACAAATTAAAGAAGCACATATTTTGTTTTGAATACAATATATGATATTGTTTGACTATTTTGATTAACTCATAAAGTAAAAACATGGTGGCATTTGATCAAAACAAGAAATTAAAGAGTTAACCATCCTTTGTAAACCAGAAGGCCATTAACTTTTAATAATGCTGTCTCAAATATTTGCCAGTAAATTGTGGTGCTAATCAAAGAGGAGCCTATGGGATTGTGCTTTGTAGTACTGTTTGATTTGATAACTCTAATAATCCCCTAAGAATGTTAGGAAAAATGTCTTATGCTTACATTAGCAACTATTGTGAATTTGTAAAATAACCTGCTAACCTCAAGATGTGCCATAAAGACAAGAAAAAGGACTATCTAGGGTCATGTTCTTTTTAAATTCTTACTTTTAGAGTTTTTAAAAAACTGGTATATTTTTGTTTCTTAACATGAGAAAGAGATGTCCTGGCTTCAGAAAATTTTAAAAATGAAACAATACACTACACACATACTAAAAAGTATTAAAACTCTGGAAAACAACTTTGTCCAAATGTATTTTTTCATGTGTGTTTCTCTACTTAAACGATAATATTTTCCCTACATTAACACTCATTACCATTGCTGGGTTGGGGTCTCCACAATTGGCCTTTTATTTTAAGAATACGTTCATTGGGCTGGGAATATAGCACAGCTGGTAGAATGCTTGCCTCACATGCGCAAGGCCCTGGGTTCAATCTCCAGCACCACAAAAGAGGAAAAAAAACAGCTTATTTTATTTATTTATCTTTATGTGGTACTGCTGAAGATCAAACCCAGTGCCTCACATGTATTCGGCAAGCACTCTGCACTGAACTACAACCCCAGTCCCCACATTGACCTTTTTAAGATAGCATGCTTATCCCAGACTCAAAATAAAGCAAGCATTTCTTCCATTTAAAATTATACTCCCTTAAAGCTAATGTTTCCTCCTCATTTTCTTTTTGACAATATGCCTGAAACAAAAATGACAAAAAATAATTATTCCTGCATAAATTAGCATGGAAAACTTTGAAGTTAAACTCTCTGAGCATTGTCAGATTTCTTAATCTCCCTGAGTTTTTTTCTCATCTGTGAAACAGGAGTAGGTACTAAAATTTAAGGTAGCTGTGAGATTAAATGAGATCATGTCAGTTGAGCATTTAACATAATAATATTTTTAAAAAATCGTTTTAATTGTAGATGAACATACTATCTTTATTTATTTATTTATTTATTTATTTTTTATTTTTTTGTGTGTGTGTGGTGCTGAGGATTGAACGCAGTGCCTCACAGGTACTAGGCAAGCGTTCTACCGCTGAGCTACAACCCCAGCCCACATAATAATCTTAATAAGCTTAATGTTTACAAATTTCTTTTGTGGATTCCCCCTCCCCCAACTATTTGCACTGATGATCCATGTAGTTACATTGAACTTAGATTTTCCTCTTTGGAGTTATTGGGTAATTAATTTGCTCATGACCTGCAAAAAATAAACAACTGCAAAAAATCCATAAAATATAGGGGAAAGCTATAAGTGCCTTGTTTTTTAAAAAGAGGATTGTATTTTTAAGCACACAATATTTTTGAGTATCAGGGGTTAAAGGAATTGTTATATACTGGATATGGACGTGTTGGAATGCTTTAAGAAATCGATTGTAGCTAATGGAGAGAATGTTTTTAAAGTGAACTATCCCCATTCCTTCAGTGAACCACATACAGCAGAAAAAATTTCAAGTAAATATTGAAGGAGAGACAAGCTCTTCCTTATAGAATTAATGAGAATTGCACTCATCTTCTATGGGGAATTAGAATTTGAAGAACATTTTCCATGTACATTATTCCCTAACGTCTAGAACCAGATAAGTAGCCTCTAATTTTAAGTGTGCAATTATCCAAACAAGATAAATGTTCCAGGCAAAGCTGGACAAGGATGTCGATCTTGATGTTAATATTTTTATTCTCCTTTATAATAGACACATACTTGGCAAAAGTCATATTTCTGGGAGATCCCTAAAGACCACAGCTAACTCAAGAGAGATACAGCCAGCTTTATCTTGCATCTACTGTGGAGATATGGCCCAAGGGAGACTCATCCAAGGAAAAACCCCTTGTCATTGTCCTTTACATTTCTGATCATTTGTTTTATCTTCACTAGATTTATCTTGACTAGATTATATTTTATAAAATACAAACTGATAAAATGTGACAGCATTTGAGACATAGCGTTAGCAACCACAGCTTTAAAATGTGTGTGTGAGTTTTGTTAAGCACTGTAGAATTATGGAATTTGTTTTACACTAGAAAAAAAAAGGCCTTAGAAATCACAATCCATCATCCCCTAATATTATAGATGAAAGGAACTAGAAGTATAAAAGAAGGGCATGTTGGTGATAAAGTTGGTACCTAAATGTGTTGGTTTACATTCAAAGTAAAAAAAAAAGTGTCAAAAATACGAGACATCTTTTTGTTCACATACAGCTCCCTAACTTATATATCAATAAGATTCTGATATGATTCTGGGTCTTTAATACATGAAAATGACTATCTAAAGTATTTGAGTTTCAGAAATTGGGGAATTAATAGCAGAACATTAGCTTCTTTTTAAAAAGTAAATTAGTTTACTTAAAAAATAAAACATACTTTTACAGCACAAACCCAGTCATCAATTATTAGTTTATGCTCTATTGAGGAATAACATATTTTCCAGGCAGATAATATACATGCTTACTAACGAAGGCTTTTTGAACTATATGCTTTGGGTACATATTTTACATGTATTGTAACTGGGATTTTTTTTCTAAAATATTTGGGCTAAAACAAACATATCCAAGACTGTAAATGAGAATGCAGCAAATTCACTGATAAATAAAGTCTCATAATACAAGTTGCACTTCAGTTTTAAGAATCATGATTTTCAACAGAAGGGCATATTTATTGTAAACCCTAAGCAGTCTTTCTGAAACCTGAAAAAGATTTGTGAAAACAGCCTGCAATAAAAATCACACACGCTTCATAAAACACTACTTGATAGATATCACTTGCACCATTAAGAACTAAACGACAAAGGATGTAATTTCAGTTCTGGCATGCAATATTAATCGAAAGCCTTTAAAACATCTTGCTGATGGGAACTATGACAACGTGACATTGAAGAATTATGAGCTAAAGACATCTATCTTAATCAGATTTTCGAAGTAAATGCCATAAAATATAAGTTGTTCCATTCATCTTTACATTTTCATATGTTTTGGTGGGAGCATCATTTTCTGTGTGCTACTTTAAATGCAAAGAATACAAATTCAATACTTAAAAGTTCAGTATATAGGATTGAAGCCAAGTTTATTAGTGTACCATGCACACACAGGGTGGTTTCTGTAATCATATTATTCCCATCTTTTATGCTAGTGATATATTTTACCTTAAGGACAAACTCTTAAGTAATGTTGACAGATTTTTGAAATATAGCTAGGTAGATATTCGCTTCTATAAGTTTAGAAATGAAAATAAGCCAAATAAGACCTCCCCATAGGAAAAAAATTATATTGCGAACATACTGACATATGCCTTAAAAATTAGAGTAAAAACTTTTATTACTTTATTTGAATAAATGGATAAAGCTTGGAAATTAAGACTTTACATTAAAATAGCACTTCACAGTTTATAAATATGCTTTAATATATTATCTTTTATTTCTCCTAATACTCTCTTTAACAATAACTATTACCCTCATTTTACAGATGAGGGACTGGAGGACTTAAAATTGGAAATTGATTTACAGTTATTAAGTTTGAACAGGGAACTTGAACCCAGACCTTATACACAGAATCTTTATGTCTCCCAAAATTTGAGTGTTGAAGTTGTTACTATGTGTGATGATCTTTGAAGATGGGGTCTCTAAGGAAGTAATTAAAGCTAAATGAAGTCCCCAGGGGATAGCCCTGAGCCTACAAGATTAGCATCCTTGTAGAGAAAAGATATTTGAGAATAGCTCACTTACAACCATGTGAGCAAAGAACAAGAAGACAGCCATCTGCAAGCCAGGAAGAAGGCTGCTACCAAAAACTGACCTTACAAAACCTTGATTGGGACTTCTGACCTCCAGAACTGGAAAAATAAATGTCTTTTATTCAATCTATGGTCTATGGTTATTTTGTTCTGGAAGCCCAAGTGGACTTAGGCGCCATGACTTCTGTACTCTTTTCCACTGTAAATCCAGTGCTTACTTCCTTCTTCTATGGAAAATGTATTAAACTGTCATTAAACTCTTTGTGGACTCATGAAATAAAATATCAGAGAATCCATCAAGGAATATCTTAGCCTCTTCTTTTTGAACCTGTGTGTTGACAGGAAGGTTTCTGGTGGCATTAAACATCCTAAAGAAAGACTCAGGCTTCAGCTCAACAAATTACATGTACTACTATTTTAATTGTTAGAAAGTACAGATCATTAAATTCCCAAACAATAATAGCACCTCACATTTCTATAGCACTTGCAGTACGTAGAGCAAAATCATATACATGTTCCTGTTTTGCTCTTGGTCTATTACATCTGTGTTGTTTCCACTGGACCATCCTGCCTTCTTAGAATGGCAGGAAAAATATATATGGGAAAGAGACTTGTACTATGGCATACACACAAAATTCATCCTAAAATTATTAATGACTTGGAAGGGAATTCAGCAAACATACCTGTGTCAATTTAAACTATGACTCTATTTCCATTTGAATCAAAGAACATCATTGCATGGTTTCAATTCAATAAATCATCTCATTGTACATGAATGGAAAGTTCAATGGAGTGAAGGCCATTGTATCTAAATAATATTTTTTGTTTTCATAAAATACATCTGTACCTGGAGACCATAATATGATTGGAAGGAAGCTTAAATAGGATTTGATTCAGTCTCAATGTAAAACATTAACAGAACAGTATGGACTCAATAAACCACAGATAACAAATATGAGACTAACTCATATACTAGGAAAAAGTAGCAATGTCAAAGTTAATATATTTTGGGAAACAAGATCAGTACAGTTGTCAGGAACTTGCTGTGTGTTTCATGTAGTTGCTGAAATATCTAAGAAATAAAAAACAGAAAAGGGCTCAGATAGACAATCTCATTTTCCTAAAATTAATTAGCTTTAAAATTATAATTGTCATCATAACTTTTATAGAATAGATCAGTTTTCTTTTAAATTTGAAAGATGCATCTTGGTTTTCTATTCATTTTATTTTTGCAGTACTAGGAGTTGGACCCATGGACATTCTACTACTGGTCTACATTCCCAGCTGTCTTCATTCATAGATAGATAGATAGATAGATAGATAGATAGATAGATAGATAGATACATAGTAGATACATAGATACATAGATTTTTTTGAGACAGGGACTTACTAAGTTACTTGCTAAGTTGCCTAGACTAACCTCTAACTTACAATCCTCCTGCCTCAGCTTCAGCCTCAGCGTCCATAATAGCTTGGATTAAAGGCATGAGCCACCGTGCCATGGTTACTTTTTATATAGATGATTTTAGAATTGATTTTAGTATTGAAATTTATGTTAAATTGAAATTTTATGTAAACTAATTTCACTATCCATACATCAAGATGTTAAAGTATAAAATAGAGGAATTTGTTTTAAAATAAAATATTTTTAATAATATCTATAGCATGAGATATGGTAGAATATCTATACCATGAGATATGGTGGGATATTTATGAGATGGGTTAATGTGGTAGGGATTTATAATATTTGCATTTGAAGAAAAGAAATTTCCTAAAAAAAAAAAAAAAAAGAGAGAATTTTAAAACTAGAACACTTCAGAATTCAGTGCACAACCCCTATTTTACTCTCCCTACCCCATTTCTTTTTGACAAATGAGAAAAAGTGAGGCTCAGAAGTTAATTGATTTATATGTAGTTCCATTTAACTTGAGCAAGTACCCATCCCTATGTCTGCTTGTTTCCTTCCTAGTATTCTTCTATACCAGACATTTTCTTTGAGATAAAGAATATGTTATCTGAAATGCATAGCAAATTCTGCATTGTTTGGAATATTTGATTTGCTTTTCTTCTTCATAAGCCACTTGTCCCATAGTAATACAGCTTTTAGTTGCCTTCCAGTCTATCCTTATCTGTATTACGTGTTTTATTTATATCATATCATATACTCCATTTAAAGTCAATAAAATTTAATTGCACTAAAATCAAATGCTCATTAGGTAATAAGGAGAGAGAAAAGTGTTTATTGATTATATGTCAACAATTCTTTATTGTCAAGATTGGGACAGCTTCTTCCTTTTGCTTACTCTCTCAGGTAAAATATTTTAAAATGGGTAGAAGAATATCCTGAAACATACACTGAGACATTTTAAAGGTATTTTTATCCAGTTTTCTATGCATGTATAGGAAATATGTTTTATGTATGTTTCTGTTAGAAATGACTATGCAAAACCGACTTCTGCAGAGGATAATATATATGTGACATCACTAGTGTTAATTTTGTGACAAGATACACTTTTAACAAGCAAAAGACAGCCATTTTAATTTGTTTCCACCCATTGAAATAGTTTTTTATATTAACTGTATACTTTTGAACAGCAGCTTTAGAAGCCAGAATAATACTGTCATAGAGAAGTTACTGCTACTCAAGAGAAGTTACCTTTTAAATAAAGCATAGCTAAAATGCTGCTATCCATTAAGAAAAGGGAATAGTAGAGACAATCAGATAAAATGGGAAAGAGATGAATAAGTAGATGGTCTGTATAATTTGACAACTGTGAGCATGGTATTAAGAACTTCAGAGGAGGCTGTTTAACTAGGTCCAAAGAAAGTTCTGTTCCTAATTCTGAAATTCTTATGGGATGTGTATTGAGCTTTCTTATTCTTTTTGTCTTGTATGCAAGCACTCTGCTGCTGTCTGAGTGATTTTCCTAGGTATGTTTTCCAATTTGGTGGTATTCTCTATAGTTGGTTTTAATATATTTTTTAAACCATCCAATGGCTTTTAATTTCAGTGACTCTATTTCTCCTATTTATAGACATTCTACTTTTGAAGGCTGCCTCATTTCTTTGCATTGTCTAATTCCTGTATTTTAATTTTAAGTCTTTAAACATTTTAAATATACTTACATTATACTCTGAAGTTTGGTGGGATTTTGCTTTTTGTTTGTTTTTGGTTTTGCTTTTTTTGTTTGTTTGTTCTGTTTTGTTTTGTTTTTTGAGGATCTAGTATGGAACTCAGAGCAGCTAGGCAAGCCCACTATCATTGAGCTGTGTTGCCAGCCCTAGCTGAAGTGTTTGAAGAGATAAATGTCTGCTCTGTTTTATCTATAGGCTTTGGCTTTAAAGCACTGTTTTCCCGTAGGTTTTATAACTTTAAACTGCAGACTCATTGAAAGCAGGACTTGATCTGTGGACTGGGATATGTCCTGAGAGAATGTTCTAAAAGAGTTTTGAGTTGGCTTCTGCTCAGTACTCAGGCAAAAGCATTGCTGACCCAGGGTTACATTAACTGTAGTGTCTTTGGGTTCTAGAACCACATTGATATTATTATTTCAGTTTCATACCTTATCCGCAGGAAAACAGGCCTGTTAGTACAATGTCAGTTGTTTGGGGTTTTTTGTTTTGTTTTTCTTTCCTAACCAGTGCTTAGGACAACATAGAAAAATTTCTTATTGTTCCCTTTGCAATGAAAACCTTTTAAAAGTCTACCTTTTAACTGACAGTGCAGGCATTATCTCGAGGTCTCAGTACAAGTGAGATATTGTCTGTTGTCTCCTACTTAGATATTTAAAAAGTTACAGAGACCAGCTGACACTACAGTGTCAGTTCATATGCTCTCAACACCTTTCCTGTCCATTCTGTTTTGGGCTCATCCTTTCTTTCCAATTCAGTTACATTAACCTCCATTGATGGGCTCTGTTGATGGGCTGAGATTATTGGCTATTTCGTTCACTGCTTTGTCCTCAGTGCTTGGAACAGAGCTTGGCAAATAGTATACACTTAATGCTATACTAAACCAATTAATTCAAAAGGTATCTATTATATCTTACCCAGCAGTTTTATAGTAAGGGATTTGTTGGATAATCTAGACTGCCAGATTGCCTGAAGTAGAAAGTGTAATGGACTCAAAAGAGAGAGAAAGAAAATGCAAAGATTTAAAGACTCACACCTTATTTCTTCAAAATCCTTATATCAAAGAATGGCCCTAAAGAAAATAAAGCACATTCTCATTAACCCAACAAGTACAGTAAATCAGCACATCTCTGCTCATGTTAGTAACCCTGTCTAGTCAGTACAAACCTTAAGTATGTTTAACATTTTTCATATCCAAGTGTCTTTATATAAATACCTTTATAATCAGTTATCTGATGATGACAAAAATAATATTGCTTGTTTACATAGCATTTAGAATTTTTATAACATTTTAAATTTTCACTGAATTTGTATGCAACTTTCTGACAGATCATTTATGCTGGTAAAAATTTTTATATAATGTTGCATTTTAACAAAGGGCTTATATAGGTATTTGAACAGACAATTCACGTTCGAACACTTGACTTGTATGAGAATCCTAGATAGAATAATGAACCAGAAAAACAGGTTTATGTGGAAATGATTTTATGAGTGAGGTGATGACTTACTTTTTCAGTTTCCATTGTACCATTTAAAGTGGTCATCTTATTATTGTCATATTGGCAGGGGCTAGAGAGAACAAGTCAATGCCCTGGCTATTTTTGCTTAACTATGATGTTTACTGAGTTTGTGTGGAAATATAAACACATATTCCTTAATTCACATTTTCCCCATTTAAAAGGGAAATTCTTGTGACCTATTTTTCTTTCTTCATAGGAAATAATTATTACTAAATGTCTGTTATGTTTATGAGATTTTCTGAGGGAAGGAGATGTTTTGTTGAAAATTTATTCTGAGTGTCACGAATTTTGAGGTGGGTACTGGAGATTGAGCACAGGGGCTTTACCACTGAGCTACATCCCCAGTCCTTTTCTTTCTTTTATTTTTTGAGACAGGGTCTTGCTAAGTTGCTGAGGGTCCTGCCAGGTTATTGAAGCTGACCTCAAACTTAATAATCCTCCTGCCTCAGCCTCCTAAGTCACTGGGATTACAGGTGTGCATCACCTAGCAGTATAATGAATATTTTGAATGTATAATATCACCTTTCTAGTCCCTCCTGAAATGTAGCCACTGAGGGAAGTTATATTGTCTGATTTTTACTATTCAAAAATTAAGGGAAATTTCTGTAAGGCCAGAGAGCTAAAGAACAATGGAATAAAAGATAAAGCTAAACCAAGAATTGGATTGAGATTTTCAAAATCAAAAGCTAACTATAATTTGACCCTTGTATACTTGGAAAATGGGCTTGAAGTGCAGGTCACTATAGTAAAAACTCATATGGTAATACTACATAGAAAAGCAAAACTGTTTTCTATGTTTTGATTTGGTGACTTGTTTTAAAAAAGAGGTCAGTTTTGAAGAAAACTTCGGTTTTTTTGTTTGTTTGTTTGAGACAGTTAAGAGGAAGTGAAGATAGAGTCCAGAAGTGGAATGAGAATAGCCTTAAGGACTTAGGACAGAGGCTTTAAGCCCACCCTCTGCTCATCACCAGTAGTAGCTTGGCCTGGCTCCTGTTGAGAGTACTCTGTGCATCAGATTCTACACTCAGAGGGGCCAAGACCGGAGCTCTTATTCGTTTATTCAGTTTGCTGACATTAGCATCCAAGCGTAAGCAAGCCACGTGCAGGTGAATGCCTTGCAGGTGTTTTGTGAACACGGCTTCTCAGGCTTCTCTAGCACTGTTGCAAAATTAAAAATGCTCTGTTCCTTCTTTCTCTCACATCCCCCTCTCTCCCTCTGTCTCTCTGCCTCCTCTCCTTAGCTCCCTTTCCCTCCAGGGCCCTCGCTCTTTCCATCCTCAATCTTCCTTTCTCCATCCCTCCATTTGTCTTTAGTTTGGCTCACTTTACTCAGACTGCAATTGTTCTAACCCACACAGCTTTCAGCCTTGCGAATTAGGGTTTTTCTTCCCTGGGGAGCCTCTGCAGCCAGCCCACAACAGAGATCTAGGGAAGGAAGAGAGGGACAGAAGTGTGAAGCAGGTGGGTGGGACAAAGCAGTTCTAGTGTGGTGGTGACACCTTTCCAACTGTGCACACCTGCTCAAAGCAAGTGCCAGCCCCCTTCTCCTCCCCTCTTCTCATCTCACACTCACCTTTCACTTCCTTCCCCCCCCACACACACAGATGCAGACATACACTCACACAAAGATATTTTATCTCCCAGCAGGTACTATTTTCTCTCCCAGCTTTCCTGTTTGAAAGTCCATTTCCACTCTGCTCCCTGAAGACCACAGCCTAAGTCGTAAACTGTAGAGGAGCTGGAGCTGAATTGCACACAGTGGTCTGGGAGCTGCCAGTAATGTCTTTTAATTAAAAAAAAAAAATTCCAGCCAGGTGTGGTGGTGCACACCTGTAGTCCCAGCTTCCCAGGAGGCCACACCAGGAGGATCATCTGAACCCAGGAGTTAGAAACCAGCTGAGGCAACAAAGCAAGACCCAAATGAGTCCAGATACTTTCAGACACTAGATGTTCTTTATAGATGGCACTTCTAATTGTAGATTTCTTACCTATTTAAGCAAAATGTTTCCTTTTCAGACATACTTGATTGTGTGTTCTTACTTTTTGTGATGATGGAATTAATTGCTCACAAGGCTTTTCTGTTACTTTGTTTTTCCTCCTGAGGTTCAGTCCTAAAGGGACTTGTTCCTTCTCTACTCTTCATAAGTTACCTTTTAGCACTGTTCTATCAGGCACTCTATCTTTTTACATACCCTAAATAAGCCCTATAAAATAAATGAAGCTCAGAGTGATTAAATAACTTATTCAAGAAAATATCTCATGAGAAATAAATATCCCATGTTTATTGACATTTGACTCTATGTCACCTTGCAGCCCACTGATTCATAACAGAAGAGTTGCAATCCAGGAAATATTGTCAAAAGTTTCCATTCTGGCCCATCCAGGGCTCAGTTAATATGCCTTCCTTTTGCTTGGAATTGAAGATCTTTCAATTCCCCAAACTAACAGGAATCTACCCTGTCATCCGTTAGCTTCTGTGGCTCCTAGCACTTCCATGATCCAGTTGTCAACATACATCACACCTTTTTCAGTGTCTACCAGTATGCGCGTCACCCTCGCTCATAGGTTTAACATGGAAACTGACAGTCTTAAGTGACACTGTTGAAGAACTGAGTTGTTTGATGGCAAAGGGCAGAACAAAATGACCAAAGTCTTTTCTACCTAATCCCCATGATTGATAAAATGTGACTTTTAAAAAATATCTTCTATAAACTTCATTCAGCTAATCAAATGAAAACAAGCAACTGTTGGGCTTTCATTAAAGTTATATGAACAGGAATTATATGGAGAGGAAATTGCAAAAAGAAAAGGAAAAAGAAAGAGCAATCTGAGAAAAGGCATTGGTTGGGTATCATGGTATCTTATAAATAGAATGTCAAGAATTTTATTTATTAAAAAAGCAGAGAAGAATATTTTGATAATAAAAGGTTAGTTTCCAAAAGAAGCTTATCTTTTAATACTTTAAGTATAAACATATTTCATTAATAGCATATCTAATCATAAGCTTTATAGTAGAAAAATACTTTTTGATAATATATTTAATAATTTTATAAACTGTTTCATCTTATATCTTTATACATTCTTATGTATTTTATATAATCATTCCAGTATGTGTACATCTTAATAGTTAGATTTTAAAGATCAAGACAGTTGCTATAGTTGCAAAGAAATAGTCCTAAAAGCCAGTATCTGGGTTTTGTGACATGGTACCTGCTTGAATAAGATGACCTCTCAGTGCTGTTACTGCAGAAATGTCATCAATAAATCAGCAGTTTTAATAGTCTTTGAAGTACAACTTAAAGTGAAGTTACTAAAAACTCCAAAGAAATTTAAGCTAGAGTTCCTGCCCTTCAGGACATAAGTATTTGGTTGGGTAATAGGACATGATTATGAATTAACCTTTCAATTAAAGACAATATGGGTAGGTCCCACTTTTTACCACTTCAATAAAATTTCTCATGTAATTCTTCACTAATAGTCATCCTCAACAAGTATTTATTGAGACTCTATCTTTGTGTGGTCTCTGAGAGCTCAAAGACAAATTAGACATGGTTATTACCCTTAGAGAATTTAACAGGGGACATGAGACCTGCAAAATTAGTTAACTGTGGTACAGAGAAGAAAGTGAGTACAACCACGACCAAAGAACATATAAAGAATTCTAAGAAGACTAAAGAGACGAGCTTAATGGTTTCTAATTGAACAGAAGGGATTTCATCTTTCTTCCAACTCAAAATAAGTGGAATTTAGATATAGAAAGGTAGAGGAAAATGTCTTTCCAGATAGAAAGAACTATGCCTAAGAGATGTGGCACATAAAGTGGGTACAAGAAACTTGACTAGAGCAAGTAATGTATGGAAAGGGCACATGAAGGAAATGCATGCAAGATGTCTTTTGGGCTATCTGTGACCAAATCTGGTATTCAGTTCATCTTTAGAGTTCGTTTATGCTTGATGGACTCCAGGAAGCCACTTGGAGTTTTCCAGGAGTAAAACCACATGTTCAGAGGTATGTTGTGGGAACATTAACCCCGGTAACTGTGAGTTCTGATTGTCACAAAGCCATTATGTCCAAAACTTTTCCTCAAGTCTGGGCAGTGCTTGTGTGGGTGGATTCCCTTAAAGCCAAAGGCTGCCTCTGTTGTGCTGGTTTATCCTTGTGTGAGTTTTTGTCCTGCATTAGATTCTCAAGCACTTTTCCAGTCTCCAGATCTCAACCCTGTCCTCCATCTCCTTGTGTCCATTTTGAACCTTGAGCATAACAATTTCCCTAGATATTCAGTTATTCTTCATGGGAGGACTTAAAGAATTTTCTGTCTATTCTCAGTAGCAGTAATAGTGATATTCATCTTAAGCAAACATTTTAATCTTAAAAATACTCCAAGTCATGTAACTAATCATGTCTCCCTCTTTGTGTTGGCAATTAGATTATTTAGGGACAGATTTGTTTGTTGCTTTAAAAATCTACAGAACTGTACAGCAGACATTTTATCTGTTTACCTTAAATTTGGCTTTATCTTTCCCACTTTAGTTTTTTTTCTTTTACTCTGCTTTCCTTTCTGTTTTTAACTTTATCTTGTAAGAATTTATATACTTATTCTATCTTTATTAAGTTGGTATAAACAAATAAGTATTCAAGCCCAAACCTCAAGAATTAACATTAACCCTAACTGAATTCTTGGATTTTCCTTCTGTTCATAGTCTACTGCAGAACTTAAACTTCTGGCCACCAAGCCTGTCTCACTCAGACTCTGCACTAATTCTGTTCCTTCAGATTTTAGATACCTAGCATTCATCATCTGAACTGGTTTTATTATTAGTAATCCTGACTATATAGTCAAATCAAAAGAGGTCCCAGCAGACAGAACACATTGCTAAATTTTTCTGGGTACCACTGGAAAGAGTATGGATCTTTGCATGGTGTCTTTTGCACTGTAAATTCTCAGTAAATCCTGGAAAAATGAAGGAAGGAGCCTAGGCAAAACCCACAGCAGAACATTTTTGAAAACTTCAGTGGAAGTTTTCCTCACTGGCTATGTCTAGGTTTAAGAATAAGAATCCCCAAAGGACGAATGATCTCACTGATAAGCGGATGATGACACATAATGGGGGGTGGGAGGGGGACAAGAAGGGAGGAAGGAAGGACTGTATAGAGGGAAAAGAGGAGTGGGAGGGGTGTGGAGGAGGGAAAAAATAACAATGAATCAAACAACATTACCCTATGTAAATTTATGATTACACAAATGGTATGCCTTTACTCCATGTACAAACAGAGAAACAACATATATCCCATTTGTTTATAATAAAAAAAAGAATAAGAATCCCAAATTATCATATTGAAATGTGGGATGATAATGGGTCTTAAATTTTTGATTTTCAATAACAGTCTTAATATCCATAATGCTTTATATTACCAATTACACAATGCTTTCACCTCTTAGAGACTTAGCATATCCCTGAAACATATAGTCTAGGTAAAAGTTTGTGGGATGAATGGTCAAATGCATGATTAATGAATGATTGAGTGGATTTCATTGGCTTCTTAGAGTACACTACGACCTTGATGGGGCAGTATTATTTCCCTCATTACAGATTAGAAAACTAAGGCATGTTATCATGGTGCCCAAAGGTTAGGACTTAAATTTGGTTTTCTGAATTTATACTGCTCTTGACATAGTATAATATTTAATTAAAAACCTGTGTTATATAACATTTAAAATATAATTATATGTAGGCACTGTGCTTAAAAACAACATGAGGTCATCTGATCCTATACTTCTTTTTAGGCATAGTCTCATTCGAAGTATTTCTTCCTTTTCTCCCTTTGTTTCCATTCCACTGATACTCCTCGCCTAATCTCAGCACTCATAACTGCGCCTTGCTATGCCATCCTGTAAATAGCTTCTTGAAATACTCCTTAAAGCCATTCATAGAAACTCTAATCATATGCCCTGATGCTGGGGAAGACCATATTAATTAATTAGATGAAACCTGAATAATTTTTCATCTATTTAACATTATTAGTTTCTTTTTTCCTAACACAGTTTTAGAACTATATGTGCTATTTTAACCCTACCATTCCCTCAAAAGCTTATTTCAATTTAACTGAGATTTTGACATTCATCCTTTATTGTGAACACCAAACCAGTGACCCAAAGAGGATATGTGCAGTTTCTGGTATGAGGAACTTGAAGAATAGAGGCTACACAAGGAAGTGGCTCTGTTTTCATACTTCAGTGTTTTCTATATCCCTTACTAGAAGAGTGAGAAATTGTTAGTTATTAGATTATATGATATGGATTATTAGAGACCATTCAAAACACATGATAATTACTGATGTTGTATGCTATGGGAGGGGTTATTTTTATTGTACCCTGTAAAGAGATTTGATAATACATATATTCAAACAATTACATATGTATTCGTTTCATGCATGTAGAATTACAGTGTTAGACTATGTTATTTGGCTTAATAAGCACCGCTGGAATTCACGTTGTAGATGAAAGATAGTCCCTGTGTTGCCTATTCTCTTTTAATATGTGCATTTATATTAATAACATGATTTAATGCATCACTTTAAAATTATATTGCATTTTAAACTGCATTTAGCAAAAAATCGACATCCTATGCATGTGGAACTTTAATAAGTTCAGCATTAAATTAAAGAGTCATACATCCGTTTGATAAAATACAGTATTTGTAGATTCTAGCATGTCCGAAGCTAGGTAATGAGATTGAAAGTAGGTCTCAAAGGTTACATTAATTTGAAATTTTTAATTTCTGATTTAATAGCTTTAGGGATTTTCCCATAGTTAAAACACAGCTTTGTGTTTATATTTTGAAGTTGCTGGGTCTTCTATGATTCTGTTCTAGACCAAAATATTTGTACCATTGGCGTGGCTTGAGTCTCTCTGGTCACCTATGACTTACTCCAAAATGTAGTTATACTGCATACTGTGAAATTGGAAAATCTGTTCTGTGTGTGTTCTAATGGATGTAACGGTCATTAAGTATATGAGTCTTCTGACGTTGTAATCAGATGTGATTCAGTCTGTTAAGTATCCATGAAACAACATCTGCTTCACAGAGTGACCTTCTGCTAAAGAATACTTAGCGTCTATTAGTAGATCATAGTGCAGATCTGCCTTATTTGAAATGCACTAAACTAGAGTAGTCGACTGCTGTTTAGCAACTAGCTTGTAATAATTTATCGCAGTTAAATAAAGCTTAAAAAAACTCCATTAAATAATTATAGGGATTATATGCATTTCGAAAACCTTTGTGTTCTACCAAAATTACCCATTTAATTTCAGGGTTGGTTTGTTAAAAAAAGCTAACGTCTAAAGGCACATTAGGGGAGCTGTCAGATGCTGTTTTCTGTAGGTGTTAATAAAACCAGATGAAAAAAAAATCTGAAACAAATTAAAACCAAAAGCAATTTTGCCATCTGTTGTATATTAATTAGAACTTTGTGTATCAAGGGTAAACTTGCTCTTAGAGAATGTCACTGAACACCCGCTTAATAGAATAATATGCAAATTTATTAGGTTATGGATTTATATGCAGTTTTTAATTCTAATTCATCTATAGCTGATCCCAAAGAAATTGGTAGTGTGTATGAATATGTGTGTATATATGTATATACACATACATAGATATATATATAATGAGTTTTCTTTTCTTTTTTTGCAGAGCAACCTGCAAACAACCAAGGCCAGTCTACCCTGCAGCCTTTGCCACCTTCCCATAAGCAGCACTCTGCACAGCATCATCCATCCATCACTTCTCTCAATAGAAACTCCCTGACCAATAGAAGGAACCAGAGTCCGGCCCCGCCGGCTGCTTTGCCCGCCGAGCTGCAAACCACACCCGAGTCCGTCCAGCTGCAGGACAGCTGGGTCCTTGGCAGTAATGTACCACTGGAAAGCAGGTAATGCCTAGGTTTGAGACTCTCAGAGCATTTGATGGTTACACCACATGATATACCTGCATGACTGGGCATATTCTACAGTATTCAACTAGCCATATTTTGTAGCATGTAAAATTTAAAAATACAATAGTCCACCCCTTTTCTTATGAAGAGAAATTTACTATATCTCTGTGTTTTTCAGCTCCAGGTTATTAGGAATAGTTTAGTTGCTGAGCCAGTGAGCTTTCCTATTCTTTTCATACATTTTGTTCCCACTGAGAGATGAGAATAAATGACCTCAGTTAACTTCTCCTTACTACTGTTTTTTTTTCTTTTCCTCAAATTATCAGACTTGTAGAGAAAAACAAGGAGATGTAAAATGTGATTTTCAGTCCCCTGTCAGTTAATTCAATGAACATATTTAGCAGCTTCTTGGTTCTAGACATCCATAATCTCTTGGGACTGTATTTATCCATTATATCATGAAATCATAGTGTAGTACCTGAGCACCAGTTAGATGACCATTTATTAAGGATATTTTTAGTTTCTTATAATATGGGGGAGATTGGACTTATTCTCTAAAGTTCCTTCCGGCAATATTTCTTGAGACATTCTATTCATTGTTAGTTCTATTAGAAAATTCTTCCTTACAGTGAACTGAAAATCTGTCTCTAAAAATTGCATCCTCTGGTTGGAATCAGGCAACTAGTAATCTGGAACTATACAAAACAGTTTTCCCCCATTTCTGTGATGGCTCATGGGCCTCTCTCTGTCTTCCAGAGGCTTCACCAGTGTAATGGTCTTTCTGTGTCATTGTTCACCTTCTGGTGATTCAGTGAGGTTCTGAAGTTATGACCTATAGCTCAAGCTGGCTGACAGGTGACTGTCTGTTCATACAGAAGTGTAAATCATTTAAAACTGTGCTGAGCTAATCCAATTCAGTATTAAATAACTCTGGGTACTAAAATTTCACCTTTTACTTTGAACTGAAGCTTGGTGGTCAGTATCTCCTTTATATTTTGAATCGCAGGATCTGTTCTGGCAACTTTGTAGCAAGATCTCCTAACCTGCCTGTTATTATTTATTTCTTCACTGCCCCAAGCTTTTATTAGACTCAGAGAAAAAGAATTATCACCATATAAAAGCTTAAAAATAGAAGACTCTGGACCCCCTGAGAAAATATCCCCCAAATGCCCTGCCCTGTAGAAACTTCAGCTAACTGCCGCATTTAAATTAGCTGCTGTATGAAGAAATTGTCTCACAATGAATGAATTGCTATTTCTCGCCATTAGCTCTGTGATCTATTCCACTTCTGCCTGGAGGATGAGCTAGTAGGAGGTTCTCACAGTTAGTTGTCAACAATAAAAATCTGTCTTTTCTTTTACTCTTGACCTAAGAACAAGGTTCCAAAGAACTCTTATCTCTTTATCTATAGTGGCAGCCAAGAGTAGTTGAGTTTTATTGTTTATTTTGTATGATTGAACACTCTTCTGGGAAAAATTAGAAAGAGAAAGAAAAGGAAAAGTAGTCAAACAGCAGTGCTCTCTTCACCTAGGACAAGATTCATATATATAATTTGTTTTTTTCCTGAGGTTATTAGCACAGAGCTAAATTTACCCACTGTAATTAATTAGTACGTACTGAACAACTAATCAACACTGATTCACTATTGTCATTTGGAAAAATTTTGTTAGGAAAAAAGTAATTTTCCAGATGAGTCATCAAATTGAATATGGATAATTGCATTGTAGTTGACAATAATTGTTTTGACAAATATTTATGAAATATGTCAAATTAAACCATCAGAAACCTGTCTAATTTTAGTGATGTTGTATAGCACGAAAGCCTCACAAACTGTCTGTAAGACAGTTAGTATTCCTCGAAGGCATGAGTTGTAGTGAAAGATTTGGAATAAAAATGAGAGAGAATTTATTCTTGTTATTCCTCAAATTATACTAATGAATTTTGGTTGGAGGGAGGTTCAGGAAAGAAAGTAGGTCATTAGAAGACAGTCCATGGTCGCCACATGAATAACAGAATTTATAGCTGGTTTCTCTACACTCAGACCATACAAGAAACTATTTCCTGAGGGATATAGCTCAGTGATAGAGCACTTGCCTAGTGTGTACAAGGCCCTGGGTTTGATCCCTAGTACAGCCTCCACCACCAAAAAAAAAAAAAAAAAAAAGAAGGAAGAAATCATTCCCAAGGTAACTAGTTACTGAGATTTTCTTCCAGTTTAAAGCAATACCATTAATAATCCATCAATGGAATCACATTATATAGTATTATGAATTGCTATAGGAAAAAAAGTTGATATTATCTCACTAATGAGTATAAATAGAAAATAGAAACATAAAAATTGTGTATCACATTAACAAATTTTAATCTGTAATATAGTTTTATCATTTTCTCATTATCCAGCATTCACATTTTATAGTGTCGCTAATCAGAAGAAATAATTTTTCAACTCGCAGGTATTCAGTGAATCAACCTACGCAGTGAAGTGAAAATCTCCCACTGTAACTGACACAGTACTACTGTGGTTTCTTTAATAGTCTCACTTGGTTGGAACTCTTGAGGTGAAGAACCAGTCTTATTTATCATTGATTTTTCCTTTTTTAGTTAAGGTTCCCTATTGAGTATGATTCTCAGGCTTGGTTTCAGCTATATTAACAACTTTATCCAGACTTATGTTGCCTTTAACTATTTTTAAATCTAGTGTATAATTTCATCTTTTGCAGTTATTTCAGTTTGTACATACACTCATTATTTTTTCTGAAACTGTCATCTAAAGGTTATAAGTTATAAAGTATAAAATTCAGTTATATGTAGATAAGAATCTAGGTTTTACTTCTCTTTGTCTCTTCCCCTTTTCTCCTTTGACCACATATTGATAATATTGGGTACAAAATGGCCTGTAATAATCCATGAAAATCTCAGTAATTTGTAGATTTACAGTTTATGTGAATTGATAGGGAAGACATGAAAGATTTTCCACCTTGTCCTGTGTTTCAGTGTAGCTTTTATTTTGATTTATTAGAAAGCATTTTTTTAAGCCAGGCAGTTTCTTGCTTCCATAAAAATGTTTATTTCCTTTCTCTAATGAATTTAACATTTGCTACTCCTGGAGACAATCAATATTATCATGTACTGTACACTTCTGCTCAGTAAATAAGTAGCTCTGGTCTATAATCTCCAGAGGATTTTAGGACTCCTAGAGTCACATCAAGATCTAAATAAACACTTGCAGATGATAAGCAAATCCTTATTATTGTATCATTTTCTATAAACAATGAGTGTCTATGCATATTGCCAAATACTTGGTTATGATTTTCCTTAAAATTCCTTTCCCTTAGCTATTTCTTATAGTTTGGATAATGCACTTTTAAGGCACTTGAAAGCCTATAGCTTGTCCTTTGTTTATTTTATACTTCAGCTGGTTCAGTGTATAATAATAGTTGCTACAAGAATACAGAGCAGCTGAAAAAAAATTCTAGAATACTAGAATTGACAGTATAGAGGCAGCACTTAAAGATATAGTACAGTAACTCTCATTGAGAAACGTTGGCTTTCAGCAATTGAAAAGTTAATTGCCTTCAAGTTCCTCATTTATATATGTGAATTAAGTAGCTTAGTAGTAACCTATTAGATGTTAACAAAATGGTTCATTTGTAGCCATTTAATAAAAGATTTATTAAAGTCTTGTTTTATTATGAAGTCTACTTTGGCATTGATAGTTCATTAGTTATGTTCCCATAGCTTTTTACCTTGCAGTTTATAATGCTTTGCTAATTATTAATGTATGAAATTGCATATTAGATTACCTCTTTATTAGTTCATTTTTAATTTAAATATTGAAGTGTCCCAGGCAGCTTTAATATGAGATCAATTGCTACATCTTTTAAAAAATGGAATACCTAAACAAAAGTATTGTTTACTGAGTTATCCTCATTTCTCTCTTTTCATTTCTCTTTTAAATGGTTCTAGGGAAAGGCAAGACAATCGTACAAAAACCAGGTCTGAGTCAGCCTTGCCTATAAAAACTGTGGGCAACACATTTTGACCTTATAACACCAGGAGAAAACATTACCAAGTGAAAAATTGTGCCCCACCTACATACTGACAGCCAGCTACCATTAGGAAGGTAGTAAGTGGTAAGATCCTCCATGATTAAAGATACAACTTCAAATGAAATATGCCTGGGAAGGTAGCCTGTCAACTTTAATTGACCAGCTAATGCCATATTCTTTTGTTAAATATAGCTTGGGGAAACCCTAGATTATCTTGGGGGAAAATATCACACATTATGGAAAAAAATACAAAAATAAAATAGTTAAGGTTGCTGAACATAAATACCTAATCTGAGGCATTTTTAATCTTTAAAATTCCACCATCACTATTTTTAAAAACACAGTAAACTCATCTAAAATTATAATAAAGGTCAGTTGGAAAATCAGGCATCATGGTACACACTTGTAATCCCAGCTGTTCATGAGGATGAGTCAGGAGAATCACAAGTTCAAGGCCAGCCTAGCAACTTAGCAAGATGCTGCCTCAAAATAAAATTTCAAAGGTCTGGGGATATATCTCAGAGGTAGAATACTCCTGACTTCAATTCCCAATGCCCCCCCCCCCACACACACACACACATCCCCCACAAGTCATGTTCTGGTTCTCTTAAAATATGGATCTTGAATAATTATGGTATTTCTCAAAAGGTCTGTAAAGGGTTATGTGTGCATTTGTAAGAAAAATAGGCAAAGAGAAGGAGGAAATAACAATGTACAAGAATTTGCTAAGTGTCCTTTGTATTTAAGGCCTATTGCAAGTTGTGGCTTAAAAACTGCATAGTAAAGCCACGCACAGTGGCTCTGCCCATAATCCCAGCTACGAAGGAGGTGAGATCAGGAGGATCGCAAGTTCAAGACCAGCCTGAACAACTTAGTAAGCCCTTTCTCAAAATAAAAAAAAATAGAAAGGGGTTGGGGATGTAACTCAGTGGTAGAGGGCTCCTTAGGTTCAATCTTCAGTACTACAAATTAAATAATAATAATAATTTTTTAAAAACTACACAGTGAGAGTAGGATAATTCAGAAAGCTACTGTAGGACTAATTCAGTGCCTAAACTCTGTAGTGACCATATAATTCATCATCGAGGCTAGGACAGTTCTACAGAATAAATTGATGCTTTCCTGGACAAAAAGCGACAGTGTTACCAAAGTTTTGCTCCCAAGAATAAAGCTTATTTTAAACCCATAGTTTCTTATACCTAGGCAAATAAGAATAAGATCAAATGCAAGAGATGCCTTTGGTCTAATACAGGTATGACTCTGGATTTGAACTTTCCTGATTTCTATTGCCAATATATAGCAAATACTTAATCTTTTATTGACCCCTTCACATACAAAGCTTCTTTGATCTCCAAAACATGTAACTCCCAAAGTAAATGTATTTGTCTGTATTTTCTTCTCACAGTATCAAAATAACAAGGGGGAACTTAAATTGAAAAGAGTATAGTAAATGTTATTCAAGAAGTTTTAAGTTTAATTATTTAAATGTAAAATATTAGATTTAAAGGTAAATCCATATTCATAAAAGTATAAAACAAAAATAGGTTTGGTTCTGAATTTATTCAAAGAATAAACTTCTGTCCATGTATCTCCATTGGCATTATAATTGAGGCTTCCCAAACCATTCTTACACTGAACTAAAGTCCTTATTCTAGTCAACTGTGAAACTAAAATTCAAAATAGTCACTACAAGTCAGGGAAAGAAAAAGCATGATTTTTTAAATGTGAGATGATTATTAGCTGTTTGTAATGCTATAACTTCAACTTGGTCGTATAGCCTACATCGTGCCAATAATTAAAATAAGAAAATAGCCTGGAATCATAGCTCTAAAATGAAGGTAATTCTCAGGAGTCTATATTGATAGACGTTCTAAAGAAAACCTAGTAGATATAATAAGGGTTACATGACAGTGTAGCATCATGAGAAGAGTGAGTTCTTTGCTGTCAGATAGATCTGGCTCTTAATCCTAGATCCATTGTTTTAAATATTTGTGTGATCACCTACAAATTATTTAAATCTAAGGTCAATTTCCAATGCAATAACAATATTCCACAAAATAGAGTTGTAGTAAATGGGATAATGATGATAAAGCCCCCTGCACAGGATAGTTGCCCCATTAATATTTTTAAAAATAATAACCAAATAACAAAAATTGCCTAGGATAAGGGTACCTCCTTGGCTAAGTGTTGAATGAATATCATTTATCACAAAGTAGCTCTCCTCTGTCCAAATGATAAGAAAGTCTTTTTCTTTTGTGTTATTTATGTATAACTTTTCTTTATGTAGTAGGGAGGCCAGACATAAAATGAAACCTTAATTAAAATTTCTTGGTTTTCTCACTTCTTTTCTTAACAAGAAGTAGGTGAATTTTTATAGGCAGGAACCCCAAGTCTGTTAATTTTGTTCTTAAGAAGAAAAAAATTCTTCAAATAATAATGAAAGACAACTATTCATATACTCGAGACATTTAATTAACTTAAGTAGTAAATGTTTGGAATGAATCAATAAAAGCCTTGATAGATGCATTGTCTCCACATCAGTCAGAAGGTAGACCCCAGTTTTATTTAAGGTGTTGAAAGCTCCAGGTATATTTTGTGCCTGATGAAGGTACCGTACAATAGAAGGGAGTGTTATTTTGTTTAATTAGCATGAACCGGTTTCTTTTTAATAGCAATTAAGACACCAAGAAAATATGCATTCATCATTAACTATAGACCTTCAATTATTTTTGCAAGCATAATTTCACTAAATTGCAATACTATATATCCTGGTAATGTTTGGTTCTGGATAACCAGTAATCTGTATAAAATATTCATATATGATAACCTTAATTTCCATAGTACCTAGGGAAATGAATTCTTAATTACTCCTGACACATTTCTAGTCACTTCTCTGTGAACATGATCAAAGCAAAAGGTCATGGATGTCTTTACTCTGGTCATGGTTAATGGCTGTGATTTAATCATTATCTCCTTCTGAATATGACCTATTCATTTTGAAGCACCCTAATTCTCTTCCTCAGCAACTGTTTTGTGAGGCTGTTTTAAAAACCTCTTACCGTCACAAAATTGTCTGTGAATATGTCTCAATCATCTTTACTCTGTGTATTTGTGTATATTACATCTGTGTGTTTTATTGCTACCTAAAATTATAGCTACCTGGTGATTTTATCTTTTCCTAGAATTAATTTTTGTTCAATTTTAAAGCTGTCTTTTTCTCCAGAATTTCATCCTCTGGTTTCATCACCAATTAATATATACCCTGTCAAAGATAATTGCTTATCTTTTCCTGCATTTTTTCATTTTTCCTTAATATACTTTTGCCTATTTTACTTCTTTCTCCTTTTATTTCTTACCTGAGTTAAAGCCTGTTTTCTATTACACTATTTTGAGAACTCTTTCTTCTCAGCCCATAAGATTAAATTCTTAGACATGCAATTAACCACCTAAGCTTAATAAATTCTGTGTGATAACCCTTCTGATTCTGCTCTGACCCTCTTTATGATTTTGTAGCATCTCACCTCATATTCTGAACCACTTAAAATGCTACTACCAGAAATCATCTTGTTCCAATTACATCCTGCTCTAATATAATATTGCTGCTTTCTTGTCCTGGTATACTGGGAAAAGCATTGGTTTTGAGACAGATCTATATTAAGATCTCAACATCTGTCTAGCCATGTAACCTTAATCTGAATACTCATACATTTTTGTCATTTTTGTCATAAAATGGGATGTATAATACTTCACAAAAATTTTATAAGATTTATTTAAATATCATATATAACATACCTGGCACTTAAGTTTGCTTTCCTTTATTCCTTTCTTGTGCTGTTAAAAAAAAAAAAAAAAGTTGATTATTTACAAAGGTAAATGACAACTACCAAGACAATGAAGAATTCATAAAGATAGTGACAACTATCAAGGAATTACATATTGTTTAATATTTGTGAACAACAATTAGATAAGTTTTTCAGCGAGAGATTTTGCTTTGTTTTGTTTTTCAGTACTGGGAATTGAACAGAGGGCTTTATGTATGTTAGGCAAGTGTTCTACTACTGAGTTGCATCCTCAGCTCTTTTAAAGTTTTATTTTATTTTATTTTGAGACAGGGGCTCACTAAGTTACCCTGACTGGCCTCGGTCTTTTAATCCTCCTGCACAGCCTCCCAGGCAGCTAGAATTATAGCCATGCACCCCCACCATGCCCTACTTGAGTGTTTTAAATATGAAGAATAATCACTAGGGCTGGGGTTGTGGCAGAGTTGTGGCGGAGTGCTTGCCTCCACTGGGTTCGATCCTCAGCACCACATACAAAAAATAAAATAAATAAACAAACAAAATAAAGTTATAAAAAAGAATAATCAGTAGTTCTTCAATTTAGTTGGGCTGACTCCTGAGAGGAGATAAAGAGTGAAATAAGTTTTCAGATATAATTTTAGAAGGCAACAATGATAATATAGGGAAGAAATTATTTGAGAGTGATGGTATAGTCGTAATTCATAAAATAAAGGCATGAATGCATGTATGCATTCATTCTGTAGATATTAATTAAAATCTTACAACATGAAATTTACTTCTGTTATATAGGACCTGGAGATGTTATGACTGCTTTTGAAAAAGATGGACTGTATTCCAAAATAAATTTCAGAATTAGAATTAAAGATTATTTTATTTTATCTTCTTTTTGAGGTTCATTGAAATTTAGTAATCTTCCTGAAGTCACATGACTTAGTGACAACATTTTCAGTTAGATCTCAGGTCCTAAATTCTAAGTTCGATATCTTTTCTTCTAGTAGTAGTCTCTATAATTTTTCTATTACATCCTACAGGAAAATTAAAATTGGGAATTTATTAAAATTTTACTTAAGTACATATAGCAACATACTAATCTTATGCATGTTTCATACATATTTAAAATTAAAAATTTTGCAGTTAAAATTATTGTTGCAGAATTTCATTTTATTTCCATTGTTTACTTGATCATTTAGTTATTAAATATAAACATGTAATTATTAAATATAAGTAAACTTTACTTAATATTAATTATGCTGTAAAAATTTTTCAATCCTAATAATGACATAAGTTTTCTTGAATTTTTTTTTCCTGATATTAGACTAATTTTTTTGATGTCCACTGAGTCTACTCATGCTCATGTTTCAACCACCTAATTGAGATAACTAACCAGCCTTTATGAGGCTAAAAAATGAGGGCATCACTAAAAAAACTAAAAAGTGAGGGCATCACTGCCTTGTCTTCTACTCTTAACCTCCTCTCAGAATATCTCATTAGGCATTAGTGAGGGAGAAACTTTCCAACAAAAGCACTGAGGGTAGATAGGCTCACTGCCATAAGGATTAACTATTGTACAAGTTTAATATCTTTCTTATTTTTTAGGTAAGAGATAAATACCAGATTGATACATAATAGTTAAAGAGGAGCTTGGATACTTCTTTATCTCACTGGTTTATATTTTAAATAAGCCAAGGTATCTACCATAGGGACTATGTAAGTTTCAAGGCCAAAAAGTCCTGATTTTGCCCTTGTATAGCCTTTGACAAATTCATTAAATCTCTATCTCCTTATTTTAAAATAGTAGATTATGGGATTGGGTAGTATTCCTGTGGGAGAGTTCTTCTTTAGCATGTATGAGGCCCTGGGTTCAATTCACAGCACTAACAACAATAAATAAATAGTAGATTTTATAACATACACACATGCGCACACACACACAGAGCAGGGATTTTGTAAAGCTCAAATTTGATAATGTTTTCCTGCCATATGATAAATAGTTATCCAATAAACTTACTGAAATTCCTCCCCACCCTTTGATCTGATCGTGCTGTTTTATTTTGTCATCTACTTCTTGTCCACTGCACCTCAGGTTGGTGGTTAACTAGGATGCTTCAATGTTTCATACAACCCTGAAATTCTTTTATTCTTCAGAAATTTATATCTATACCTGAAAGTCTTTATCTTGTTCATCTTTCCTTCTCAAATGTATTGAAAGAACTTTTCTGACAATTCTAAGCATAAATGGTCATCATTAATTAAATGAATTAATAATTCAGTGGATGAAGTCTTCACCAAATAGCATATAGGAATTTTAAAGATGTTCTTTTTCATCTTAATTTTCATATATTTAGTATGTAATAACTACTATGCCAACAGAAGATGTAACTGATATATTAAAACATGTAAGAAAATCTCTAATATAGATTTTTATACTTGAAGCCATGGGTACACCATTAAAATAACTAAAATGTGAAACAAATATTGTTAAGCTATTTGAGCCTTCTTTTTAATGGTTAGAACAAAAACAGTAATTTCTGCACATTGTTGTTGTTCAGTTCTTAACCTTCCCAAACAAAATCTGTAACATGCTTTGTGCTTGACTACAGATGTGTCTAGCTTAAGTAAATCATAATAGAAATATTTTGTTTCATAATATAACCTTTTACCATATTCAGCTTTGATTATACTTAATTTTTATATAACTCTCTTACTTGCATAAGACTGCAAAAACTAAGTGTAAAAGTAGAGAACTTATAAAATTTATTTTCCTCCAATCTCCTTCACAATTTCTAGTATTATCCCCCCCCAGTTTTCAGAGATTGGTTAGCACACCATATTGTACTGCCCATGAACATGTTTTCATATTTAATATAATTATTAATCGTTAAAATGTATAATGACAAATATTGCAAATTTTTATGTAAAATGTTAAAAACAGCTTTGTCTGAAACACTTTTTTGAACAATTACTGATAGTTCATATCAATTCAGGTAGCAACAGTGAAATGTATCTTGTTTATAAGCTTTTCATTTAAGACATTTTTCTTGCTTAGATCACCTCCCAGTGTGAAAGTTGTCCAAAGATAATAGCACATCAATTCAAAAGTGTAATAGATTTGAGACCACAACATGCTATCAGCATGAAGTAGTAGTTTATCAGTCTCAATAACGCACTGTGTCACAGCCAGAATCATTACATATTTGTTCTTTTGTTTTCATGTCAAAATATATAATTTATAGCCTAATGTTGATTGCTTACATGGGGTATGTTTAATTTTCTTATTTAAAATATTTTCCTTTAAAGTACATACCAGAATAAATTTTAGGTAATAAAAAAGAAGAGGCATTTTAATTAGTGAGAGTCTAAGATATTTTCCTTTTATAATTGCATAGTATACTACTATAAATCTTTTATAATTAAATTTATAGTAATAATACCTTTATGTTTGAAGCAAATTAATCAATCTGTTGAACAAGTCCTGGCAATTTCTTAGAAAATTTATACACACATATTCATTCACAAATCTGTTTTCCTTTTCTAGATTCACCCTTCTTAAAAATTTAAGATGAAATTATCAAAATACAAACACAAATATTAAATTTTAGTTTATTATTGGTTCACCATAGGTATGTTTTATTATTTTTTAACTTTTCAGTCCAGCCTTGAGATACAATGTCTACCTGCCATTTGCAAATTTTATTCTTGGATCTAGCTTTTCTCAAGTACTTACTGCTGCATTGGTCACTGAAGAAGTTAATTAAAAACTGGCCCTCTTAATACTTTTTACTTTCATCACAGCAGTTGAGTACTCTTCAGGTGCTCTTGCTTACACTCTCCAAAAAATGTTTTTCAATAATTTCTAAAGGATAAAAGAAAACACTTTCTTTTTAACTATAACTTTAAGAATTCAGTGTGGAGTTGATTTTACAATTAGGCTAGTATTCTGGACCTATTCAATTTGAGTAAGAGAATTTTTGTTATCACATTGTCTAATAGGTAAGAAACTACCGGCGCTGTGGCCTTTTTTGGGGTGTGGTAGTGGCCAGTACTGGGAAGATCACCTTGAGTGACAATACTTTGTCCTCAGCAATCTCAAAGTAGGAGAAAATTTGGGCAGGAAGCATGTCGTACAGGAAAAATATTTTTTCTTGTTCTTCTCAAAAAGCAGCTATATAAAAGAAGTAAGAAGATTGTGTGTGTTTGTGTGTGTGTGTGTGTGTGTGTACAAAATGTATTTAAGGTATTTAGTATTGAGCTTTCCAGAAGAGTCTCTGCTAAGAGATAAAGAGAATGAATAATAGCTTTTTCTTGTATAAATTTTAATATGAGTAATAAATTGAAATGATTTTTAGAAGAAAAAGAATAGGTAAAAATTACCGCAGATGGAAAAATTAAGAATAGAGAAATAGCATTATATAGACAGCAGTCAAACATTTTGGGGTGTTTTAAATGCCCATGGTGAACTATCAGCTTGGCTTGTACATGGCTCCGAAGTCCAAATATTAAGTTCAAGGAGAAAGGGAAAGAGACCCTTCCCTCTAAGGAAGGTACTTGTGAAATAGGGTACTTTGCTGGTAAATATTTTAGAAGCACATGGAAATATTGATACTACAGAAAATGAAGAAGAACCAAAGCAGAAGAGGTGCTGGTGTCTCCTTTGGATATAAAGGATCAATAAACATGATACTTAAAAGTTGCCAGAACGTTAGAAAGGATCAACTTAAGGAAGACTTAACTAGTCAGAGAATTGAAGGGAGAGAATAAAAAGGAGAGGTCTTGAAAGTAGAAAAATTCAGAGTGTGATAACGAAGAACAATGAAAAATGTTGAAGCCATCTGATTCTGAAGTCAGATGGTTTGAGCCTTATATTCTACAAATTCTATTTGTTGTAAATTGACTACTCAAAGGAAGGTACCAACAGTGACTTTCTAAGCAGGAGTCTTTTGAATTGATTTTCTGATATGTTATACTATCTTAAAGAGAATCTTGGCATTAAACTGAAGTTAAGAAACTAATGTGCCAATATTCCTACTGCAGTGGTTCTCAAAGTATGGTTGCTGGACCTGCATCAGTTGCTGGGATTCCTGCCAACCCAGACCTACTGTACTTTAACAAGCCCACCAGGTGATTCTCATGTAGGACAAAGCTTTAAAAAATTTCTGCTCCTATGGGTGACCTAACCCTCATAAGCCTTACCACAATTTATGATCCTATAATCTGTTTGGCAGTACTGTTTTCGTGTAAAAGATGGGTTACTACAGAATGCCTTTTGCAAATTTCTGTAGGTACTAGTGTGGATGGGTTTGTCCCTGAAATTTCACAGAAGGCTTTTTAATCTCTAAGGAATTTTACGGAACTTCTGAGGACCAACATCCTCAGCCAATAGATATTTCTTTCCAAATAGCAAAGCATTTAAGCACAGTAAGTAATTTCATAAGATGTTTCAGGGTGTTTAATAGCTGCAATAAATCTTGTATTTCTTTTCATTGTTATGTAAAGCACATAATTTAGACTGCTTTTTTGGCCTTTTAATTAGTTATAAACATGTTGCTAAAGATACATTTGACAGATAATCCAATTGTCTTTGGAACCTAAAATTCAGAATTCGACAGTGAAAATTCCATAGACTGATAAGCACAGGTTTTAAGTGTGCAAGATGCTTTCATGATAGATAATATAGGTACATCATTTTTTTCAAATACTGACAAATATTTGGGACTGATTTTCTTTCTGCATTATTTAATAAATATACTCTCAAGTTAATACTAAAAGTAATTAAATGAGTGATAATAGGCAATATTGAAGGTAACAGTAACAATTAAATGTCATACATTTTAACAGTTCTCATTAAGTATTTTAAAATGCACTCAGAGCAAACTATTCATTGTTTTGACGTCAAGTGACTAAAACTATATTTAACTCAGTGCTTAATTTTAACCTTCATATATTTCCAGGTAAATTTAATCCACAAGTATGGGATTCATTTGCTTTAGATCTGAAAATGTCATTTTGGAAAAGTCGTTTGATGTTGAGGAAATCTTGTGAAACCTTTAATAAGTCTCTTAAATCCAGAAAGTTATATTTTGCTGGAAGGAAAAAAAAAACCTATACCTTAAAATTTTCTTACCTCTTAAATGAAAACTTTGGATATTGAAAAGTTTGTAAATTTGGTCAAATCTAGTCAATCATTCTTCTCACTGGCAAATTGTCTTTGAAATCAGAGCATCTAATTTGAAGAAAGCAATCTGTATTCTAGGTACTTTTTATTGATTTGCCTACAAACCTCAATAGAAAGCAGGACTTCAGCACATTTTATTGAAACAGTTCACATTTGGTTTAGTGTAAATTAAGCCCTTTGTCCAACAAAAAAATCTAGGAAGAGGAAGAAAATGTCAGTATTTCCTTGCAGTAGTGCTTTCTCCCTGTATGATATAATAGATGTGATATAAAACAGAAATATCTTCCCAGGTGACTGTGGCACTAACAAAGCTTTCAATTGTGCCTAAAGGACAGGATCTGAGCAACAACTGCTATACTCTTCATATTCTAATCATTTGCTTTGTTAATCTGCAAAAAGGTTTTTAATGCCATATAAAACACTGAAGAAAATAAACTATTATCTATGAAGATAACCACTTATGAAGTTAGTCTAATTAAAATTTCATTCAGTAGTTACATACTTTGTTTGAGTTTTATTTTCTGCCCTGATCACTTTGAATAATGCTGTTACACATTTTACAGGGATACTTTTCATTTGGGGTCCCTATAATTTCTAACTTATTAAACCATTTATTTGACATTAGAAGAATAATGTGATTATATTAATTCCATGAACAAAAAGACTATTATTAACCCATTTTTCCTATTGACATGTATAAACTTATCACTTATTAAATTTTGTATTTAATAGTAGGATCTTCTTAAATAAGCATTATCATATTGATATATGACATAATACTGAAGGACATTTAAATCTACTCCAAATAATTTATCTTCCCCCTAAAAATCTTATGATGGTAATTTCTGTGATTATGACTTTGAAAGACAAAAATCAGTGAAAAGTGAACAAAGCATACCTGCTAAGAGATGGGGTTAAAAAAAGCAAAATATATTTATAAGATGCAACTTTGTGCCTGAGATATGAGTAAACAGAAATGATGATGAAATGTATGGAAGTAACTTGGTATACTATGCAGGTCCTATATTTAAAACTTAACATTTCAGACCAGGCATAGTAGGGCACAGTTGTAATCCTAGTAACTGCAGAGGCTGAGGCAGGAGGATCACAAGTTCAAGGCCAGCCTCAACAATTTAATAAGACCCTGTCTCAAAATAAAAAAAATTTTAAATGATTGGGGATGAATTTTTTTAAATGACCAGTAATGTGGGACAGTGGTAAAGCACCCCTGAGTTCAATCCCCATTACCAAAGCAAAAATAAAACCAAAACAAAATAAACAAAAAAAACATGACATTTCATTTGAGGGTAGATAGAAGAACATTTGAAATGAAAATGTTACTTTTGCCTCTTCTGTGCCTTCGACAAATAGATTGAAAGAAGGAAGCTGAGGTATAAGAACTAGAACTTATTTACCCTAGCAAAAAAAGAAAGAAAAGAAATGCTATCAAGGAAAGCATGCAGGATTCTCCAACAGGCTGAACCTGGGTGAGAGAGGGAGGACGCAAGAAGGAAGAGTAATTGAAAAGTCCCCCAGTTAGGAACCCAAAGGACAGAGTCACCAAACAACAACCCAGAAAGCAAGAATGAAGACAGCAGGAAAAGATGAGGAAAATCAGCCTTTGTCCTTACTAAATTTAAATTTGTGACATGACCCATAGAAAGATACATCAGAGAATCCTTTAAAACTGTAAACTAGAACAGAGGTTGGAAGCTGAAATAAAACGGTTGGTCAGAAAGCAGATCAGCAAAGAAACAGATCTTTCAGCTTACAAAGACAAAAGAGCAAGTATTAATTGTGCTTAGTATGGAGTAACCCTTGCCATTTCCGCGCCCGCAGCTGCCTGGCTGTGCAAGTTAACGCTGCGGTGCAGTTCCCGAGCTCAGTCTTGTTGTTGTTGTTAAATAGAATCCCCCTCCAGATTCCAAAGCCACAAAGCAACTGTTAGTGTTCAGTGACCTTCTGCACCAGCTGTCTTTGGGGCTTTGAAATTGATTTTCCTCTTCTCCGTCTCTGATAGTCTCTCTTCAAGTGTGCCTCTCTAGTTCATCACCAGAGTGAAAACAGTGGCACAAATAGCTGAGGAACTGGAGGCAGGCGTCACGCAGGGCATCATTAGAAACATCAGAACAAAAATCAGCCGGCTCCGGTGTGCTCTGTGTTAAAAAGAAGCTGCTGCTGCTTTATTGCTGAATACAATGGGGAATATTCTCACAGGATTCACTTTTTTTTTTCATTCCCAAATATGGTCTGAGGAGTAAAGAAAATTTCTGCCTTTATTCTCCAAACCTCATGCGGATGCCAGGTCAAAAACCGTATGTTTTTGATAGTAATTTTTGCAGAATGTTTTATATGTAGGAAGCATAACTCTCAAAGCTGCGTGACCTGGCAAAGAGTCATAGGATGAGGAGAGACTAATGACACAGAGAAATAGGTGGCTTATAGAGAATTAGGTGACAAAATAATTTTCTCATGTGGATAGCATTGTATATGCCTCACATTGCTGAATTTCAATAATTCATTTGTTCATTTATTAAATATTTGTAGGGTTCTAAACATAAAGGAATCATTATGGTTGGACCTTGAAACAGGTAAAAAGGAGACCTGGACTTAAGGACATTTATTAATCACAGAATATACTTCATCAGTGTTTTTATTTTATATATTTCAGTAGAAAGGACTTGTTGGCCTTTGAAAGATGGCGTCCTGTCTGAAACCCCTATAACTCACACAGTTCTACCAAATCTGAAACCACATGTTCTCCGCCATAGAAAATAAGTTGACATAGCCCTTTCCTACTACGCCCAGGATCTTTGCACATGTATATTGTACCTATCTATTTTGAGGCCTGTTTTTCCCTGAAGGAATCAGTCCTAACTCAAAGGACACCATTTATAAACAGTTTCAAAATGCACCAATTTAAACACTCTTTACTAATTCTTTCTTTCCTTACATAGTAGAAAACTATCTCAAAATCTTAAAGGCTAATGATTTTAAATTATAAAGCACTGGTGATCTGACTTTTCTTTCAATGTTTTATAATATTTCTGTATTTATTATGTCCTATATTTCCCAGTCCTTTATCTAACGCTCTCCTGATATGGGTGGTCATTGAGACAGAGAAGAAGGAAATGTATTCCTGAGATTTAAAATAGTGGCAAAAAATACTATCATACCCTATTTTTTCTTGCAACAACAAAAGTAAATTTATATATTAAATAAATTAGAGGTTCTTTCAGGTAGAGAGCTTTTCGTTTCCCCTAACATTGATGAATAATATATTTTGGTACATCATATCTTTTTTTGTTTGTTTGCTTGATTTTGGTGCCAGGTATTGAACACAGGACCTTGACTCATGCTAAGCACATGCTCTTCCACTGAACCACATCCACAACTCCTACATCTATGTTTTCAATATCTCAGAGTTGTATTTTCTTTTAAGAAAAATAATAATTTGATGCTTTGCAACCTGCCAAGATCACCAGTCACAGTGTGTATGGAAATTAAAACAAGATATCTAATTTAAAGATAGCATCTATCAAGCTCATGTCCTGCACGTGGTAGACATTCTTGTTTTAGTGTTAAGATCATAAACGTTAGGGCTTTACAGGCTCAAGTTCAAATCCCGTTCTCTTGAAGAAATTACTTAAACTTAACTTTGAATAAAGCATAACATTTTCCAGGAATACTTCTCATTTTGGGTCCCTATAACTTCCAGTTTATTTTCATCTTACATATTTTATGATTTTATTTATTTATTAGCTATAACTTCTTGGCCAACATACTTTATTTTTCTGAAACTCATTTCCTTCATCTATATAATGGCCACCATTTTATTTTACACATATGTATTGAGCAACTAGCGTATGCTAGGAACTTTTTCAGTCCTGGGAATATAGAAGTGAAACTTGACATTCTAGTAGAGAAGACAAACATTAGACTTGTGCATTGGGCATATCATTCTTAGTCCATCAACTTAACAGGCTAGAATTACCACTTTAGTTTTCTGTAGTTCTGTTTATATTTTATTTGAAGTCCTCATCCCTAGAAACTTTCCCTTAGCTATTTTAGGTCCCTCCCTCCTCTATGTCAACCCTTCCATGATGCCCTGAGCACAACAGGAAGTATCTGGTACTTGAGTCTTTTCCACCAAGACACTGAGTTTTCACGCTGTCTATCCCTTTGTTCTCAATCCATGAATTACTGCTGAGCTAGCCTTCATTCCTGTCTGTGAGGTCCCTTCTGGTACTATTCTGGAAACCATAGAAGTAATTTGGCTCCTTTGCAAGTTATGCAGAAGCATAGGAATCTCAGTGAGGCCCTCACAACTACATCACCTGTACATTCTAAGCCTCAGTTTCTCCTTGGGGTCCTGTCATCTCCTCGCTTTTCTATCTGAGATATAAGGCACTCTCAGCTCCCCCTCACCCTCATGCACCCTAGAAGAGTCAAGTAGAGACTGAACCAGAACTCAACCAAGGAAACCAGGTGAAGAGCTTTTGTCCCTGGAATGTAGTGAATTCCTCTGCTTTCAACCATTGCCTTTGGTTTCTCTTTCCTAGTCCTTAATAAAATGGGATAGTTTTCTAGTGTAAGAAAACTCTTTATTTTCTAAAGTCTGTTTCTTTCAGACATTTTGGGTATATCTCATATCCTCTCTACTTCTGCTCTCCCCAGAATGCACTATGATATTAAAGACAACAGCAAGGATATCTGTCTTTGGTCGTCGGTCTATATGCCTGATGCTACCCAATATTGCTTGTTTCTATATGCATAACTTCATTGGGTAGCTCTCTCTGTGTACTTGCACTCTCTTGCATACACTCGCTTTCCCCCACCCCCCCACCCCAAACATGGCATGGAAGTAGTCTAAAAAGCCTCAGCCTCCTTAGGAGTCTTGCTACCCCCTCAGGATGCTGCCATCAATCAGAGGCAGGCCTTTCTCCCTGGGCCCTGTTGAACCCTCCCCCTCTGCTCTCACTGCTCTTTGCCTTCTTCCTGCCTGAAGATATTCTCCTCCTCAAGAAGGAAACCTCTTTTTTTGCTCACACTGTTTTTCTCCCAGACATTCTAGTTATACTCCAGTTCACTCCATTTCACCCAATAGTCTGGGCTTTAAAAAACCAATAGAGACTTGGGCTATTTCTACTTTTCATTTTATTTCATCTCTTTTGGAGTTAATGAAATAAAACACTTGATGGAATTGAGAAGGGTGAAGCACAGTAAACATGGGAAGAGGGAAAATATTTCTAGTGAAAAAAACACACTAAAGAGAATTTCGAAGATTTAACCTACTGCACAAGTAGACAAATAAGATAATAATTATAGAAGATACTTTGAAGAAAATACACATGGTGATATGATGAAGAGTAAAGGGACAAGTTGGATTGGGTGGTAGGTAGTTGAATCAGAGCTAGAACTTGGAGGATGAAGGATGGCAATATTAACAAGTTATTTTGTCCTGCACCTTGCACTATGGTGGATATGTAATGAAAAAATAAGCAGGGTATGGTCCTTAGTAAGTGCACAGGAATTGGCAGTTATCATTATTGTCATTGGTGAAGGGGCAGATGGACAGCTAGCTGATGTCATTAGCAAAGCCACCATCCAAAATGGAGGGGATGCTAAAGCCCTCACCTGCAGGCTGAGTAAGCCAGTTGTTCCACAATCATGGGAAATATCAGTCCTTTCCTATCCTTGGCAAAGGTGATCATTCAGTATCCTCTAGCATTTGCCAGGACTTCTTACAGTGAGATTTCCAATAGGATGACCACAGGATCTCTGTCCAATTTTATGTATTTGTCCTGCCTTCTCCAAGATGAGTTCTTACGCATCCTTTGTGCTGTTTGTATGTGCATGTATTGTTGTTGCTGTTGTTTTTATAAATCCTCTCCAATGTCATTGAAGGAATAGTTGTGACTTTGGGCTGCTGATCTTGCTTATTCTTCTTGTGTAATCCAAAAAAAAAAAAATGGAGAACTTAAATCCGGGAGTCCATCTGTAGCTGACAGGCCACATCCAGCCCTGTACCTATTTTTGTACTGCTTATGAGCCAAGAATTTTTTAACATCTTTAAATAATTGACAACATGCAGAGAAAAAAAAAGAATATTTTATGACATAGTAAAATTCTATAAAATTAAATTTTTGGTGCCCATAAATAAAGTTTTATTAAAGCAGAGCCACATTCAATCATTTATGCATCATCTACTGGTACAGAGTTCAGTGATGTGGCCAGAACAGCCCAAAATGTTTACTCTTGGTCTTTTACAGAAGTTTGCTGATGGCTGATAAGTGATCAGGTTACTTCTCTGCCTGATAACAGCCCATCTTCTCATCCACAGTAATGCAGCGTATGGAAGTAGCAGTATCAAATTTTTAAACCTGGGAATTCATTTCGTACATGCTGGTTTTTATAATGTTACATTTTGAAATGAGATGTAAAATCTTCAAATTATAATGTTTGGTCTTTTATAATATAGTTCTATATTAATTTGAGCAGAATAACTAATAGCTAATGTTTATTGAGCACTTATAATGTATAGTGTACTAATATAACACTGTCCATGTGCTACCTCATTTAATGCTCATAAAAAGTCTGTAAAATAGGTTATCGTGCCCACTTCACAGATATAAAACCAACACATGGAAAATTCGAGTAACTTACCAAATATGATCCAGTTAATTATAGGTGAAATCTGGATTTGAATACTCTGGTTCCAGACATGATACTCTCAAACCATGCTGAATGTATATGGCAGGAAGTCTTAACAATGCTGCTTCTAATATACTATTTAATTCAGGCTCTAAACTGTCAGTTTTACAGAGTTGTTCATTGCAGGAAATTGACTTCACAATACAGTCATGAGTATAATTTGTAGAAGTTGTAATTTATTGTTAGTGTCTGTCCCAATTTTGTGGTTGATAGTAGTTTTAAATGCATTAACTGGTTTACAATCCTGTAAAATAAATAAATCATAAGCTTCATTTTACAGATGGAAAAATAATTGCCTCTTCCTAATGACCACAAGAACTTAAAACCCATATCTTCTGATTTCTAATCCCAAATTCATTCTGACATACCTGTGTAAAGCAAACAATCATAACTTTCACCTTATCTGTGTACCAGCTACACTAGTATTCACTTAATAGATTCCTGGAGACTGACTCTTATGTCGCTTAAATACCTGCTTAGCTTTTCCTAAGTGATAATATAAATGAAATCATAAGTTTGGTTTCTTTTTTATACATCAGATACTTATGTAGGATAAATATATTCCAAATACTTTATAGTTCTTTACAATAAGTATTAATTAATTTAAACCTCAGAACAACTCTGTGAGGTGGATACTTTCTTCATTTTAGATTAAGAAACCAAACCAGAGAGAGGTAAGAACTTGTCCGAAGACAGATAACCAGTAAGTAGTAAAGCAGAATTTAAGTGTTAGTGGTGTTGCAGCTTCTCAGTTCTAATACACAACAAAATAAGTACATGACTATTAAAAAGAAAGATATTCAGCTATGTACCCTGTTTAAGAAATCTTTATTCTTTCCTTTTTTTATTTTTAATTTTTGGTGGCACTAGAGATTGAACCCAGGCCCTCATGCATGCTAGGTAAATGCTCCACCACTCAGCCACACCTCCAGCTCATTAGGAAATTTGTCTCCATGTAATTGAAAACCTCCTTAATTTTTTTAGGTTCGGTTTTACAAAGTATTCTGTGATTCCCAGCCCCAAGCAGATTTACTTCTTGGTTACATTTGACATAAGCTAAAAATAATATCTGACATCCCTTGAGAACTGACCGGGTAGCTGCCCATGGCCAAACTTGATAGAAGTAATTAGTGAGGTGCAGCCTGGGATGAGAAGGTTTATATGGACATCCAGGAAGTGCACAGTTATGCGCACTTGTTTACATGCCTAGCATTCTCATATAATAGTTAAGTACATGTATAAACATAACAAGACTGGTTTTCTTATGTGAATTATGAAGATGTTCTTAAGGTAGTTCATCAAGAGAAGTTCCCAAATGCCTGTGTTCAGGAAATGATAGCTATAGAATAACTTTATAGTCTCTCAAAATGTCTACTTTAAGGGACAGTAATCATTGGTATGCAAAACCCTGCTGTGTACATTAAAAATCACTCTCCTTCATTATTGTCATTTTTATGAGTTGGGGTTTTTTGGTTAAAACATTTCCTTAATTTTTGTTTTTTAAATTATATGAGGCAAATGATAAAAAGACAAAGTACTTGTGTACAAGAGACAGGAGAACTAGTGCCTGTGTCCATCTCTTGTGTCTTAACATATTTGTGCCTTCTGATGATATTCTCCTTTTCCACAGGCATTTCCTATTCAAAACAGGAACAGGGACAACGCCACTGTTCAGTACTGCAACCCCAGGATACACAATGGCATCTGGCTCCGTTTACTCACCGCCTACTCGGCCATTACCTAGAAACACCCTATCAAGAAGTGCTTTTAAATTCAAGAAGTCTTCAAAGTACTGTAGCTGGAAATGTACTGCCCTGTGTGCTGTAGGGGTCTCGGTGCTCCTGGCAATACTCCTGTCATATTTTATAGGTAAGAGCAAGCTTTGAGAATTATTTTGTCTATAAATTAGGGCATCATACTGTTGTATTTTTTTTTTATCAAGAAGTATATTATAAGGTTGTATAATCTCTGTGGTTTAACAAATTTTCAGCAGAGGTAGGAAAATAGAAAAGCTGGCTTTATAGGTGATTCATTTCCATAAAGAGCAAGGTCTATTCTCAGACACAAAACTATGGAATACATATGTTATTGGCTTATTCCCTGTGAAGTATGGATAGCCCTGCGACATTTCTTGCACACAAAATAATTCATGCACTCACAGGAATGAACACTGCGCAGAAATCTCCTTCCATCTGTGCTCAATAGGGAGCTCTCCACTACTTGTGATATTACACGTCTTTCAGCTAACTCAGCTATCTAAATGTAAAATTCATCACTCAGGACCATCATCTTGCACTCAGGAACACTCTCCAGAGAACAGGACATCTATAAAACAATGAATGGATTATATCCCCATTCATGTGTGTGGAGTTTTCATCTTTTCTGATGTAGTATTGATCATGTGTTTCATTTAATAGTAACCCAAATGAGGGAAGTGACTGTTACAAGTTGTAAATATTCCTTATATTTAACTATTTCATCATCTGTTGTAGGATTTAAATACTGGGAATTGATTTTTAAATTTCAGAAATCACCACGTCCTATTTTGATCTGTTTCTGAATATGGGCAAAGGCCTACCACATTGAAATGCTAATGGTATCCACTGAAGTGAATCGCTGGCCATCTTATGTGGTTTATCCACCAAGAACAACAGCTGGTGATGCATCCTCAAGTATACAAAGCAATTTGTGTTGCCCCATGAAATGCTCTAACTGAACAAGAGTCTTAAGGAGCAGTATATAGAATAGTATGATGCTTTTTCAGTGAACCAGTGTCTACCATAGCTACAGTACTCCTTAGCTATAAATCAGGTACTTTGAAAAGTCAAATAACCATTTTGAGTCAGAATGGTTAATGGAAAAACAGAATTGTAGAGCATGAAAGAACCTTAGAGATAATTGCATCAGGGTGGCAGCTATGTGACACGTTATATACTATTTTCACCAATTCTTTGACCATGAAGACATCACTAATGATTCAGAGCACTCTTTCCCTGGAACCTGGGGACATCCTCATTATCTTCATCAGGGTATTTCATATAGTATCTAAAACAGCCTCTACCCATCCATCAGAGATGAAAGCAAGATAAAACCTTTGTCATTTTTTAATCTATGTTAACTTTCTCCTAGTAAAATGGTCAAACCAGACACCAAAGGGTTTGGCACTCACTCAAGAGCACACCCTAGTAAAACAATATTAATGCTACTTCAGAACATAAATATGGAATTTCACGGCAACCAACGTTAGCATTCAGAGGTGAATTTCTACTTTACAACTAGAAAATATTGCGACCATTAAGAGAAACTCCTCTAGTCAGCTGTATAAATTATTTGTACCTGTCAGAAGTGTGGTCTAAAGAATTTTAAGTGTTTCTGAAATGCATGTGTCATGTGTTACCCATGTGTGTTTGTAGGGGATATTTTTACTTTTAACATGGATCATGACAGATAGATAGATACTATGTCGGGCTGCATCCTGTCAGGTTGACTGGTCCAGTATTCTTTCTAATAGGAAAGGATCTGTCCTTGTAGTTGTTAAATATTTTGAATACCACTTTAATACCATTTAACTTTATTTTTGTGGTGTGACTATGAGGAAAAGTAGCATTTTAACATGGGATTTTTGTCACTGTTACTTATGAGACCTGTACTCTTTCCAAAGATCCATTAGTGAATATAACTATTATTTGGCTAAGTAAAAACTCAGTATTTTCCTTTTTTCCAAATTGTCTGATTCTGCTGTTTAGTTGCTAGCATTCTACTTTATTCCTACTAATACCATTATCATGACCTTTTCCCTTTACTTTTATTTTTTCCTACATGGAAACATGCAAACTATGTAGTTCAGATACTCATGTCCTCATTTCATTTCAATAGTTAGTTATCGAACATTTGTTTTGATCTAATTATTGTGTTAGGAAGGAAGGAGATGCAATCCCAGTGTTATCTGAAAATAATACTTTCATTATCAGAAAATTATCTCATAGTTTTATTGCTTTAACTAACCACAATTACAGAATTTTCATTGGCTTTCCTGTATTTAAATGATTAACATACTAAAAGAGTTATTTTTTTAATCAGATAAAGAATAAAGAATTTAATCATCAATTTTATTTATTTATTTATTTAAGTGCTGGGGATGGAACCCAAGGCCTCACACATGCTATGCAACCGCTCTTCTACTGAGCTACATTCCCAGCCCTTATAAATCTTTTTTGATTAAAAATGTTGCCTTTGCCCTTGGAAAAAAAAAATAGAATACTTCTCTCAGAGAAGGTTGTATGTGTCTGTTAAGTGTACATATAAAGCAAACAGGGAGAAAAGGGACACTTGCCCATCCAACTAGATTGTCTGATAAACCCCAGGATCAATGGGGAGACCAATGTCATCATCAGATTGACTTCACTGCCTTTAACAGAGATGCAGCCATCCTGAAACTTTTTCCATTCCCTCAGATGCCCCCTTCTCCTGCATTGACTATTAGTATAAAGCAAAAGCCTAAGTAATAAGTTTATTTTGAAGCTTGAGGAATTCTTTCTATCCTAGAATTTTCTTTCTCACCTTCCAGTTTGATAATGATAATGAGCATATAGCTATAACCTGTCTTTTCTGTAAGGTGAAGTTATTTCAGTATGGACAAGATACATAGCTTCTGAAAGAGAGAAGATTGGGAGGGAAGTAGACAAGTTTAGCTGTTTGTTTTTCTATATTCCTATCAAAATTTCGGAGAATACAGAAAGCTCCAAAAAAAAAAGTAAAAATTAATTGCAATCCCATAGTGCATAGGCAACCACAGTTAACTTTGTTATATACCCTTTCAGATATTCTCCTTGCATGTATACAGTGGGGGGGGTTCCTATTTTAAAGTGCATTTATAGCAAGCTTTTCTGACTTACCATTCATTATATGTCACCTGTGTAATTTTACTTAGTGACTATTTTTTAATTAACCAATACCCAAAAATTCAGTGACTATTTCTTTTATTCATGTAACTATGTATGTTTTTGTGTATGCATGTGTGTTCATTTTATCAAATTTTTATCACTATAAATTCTATGAAAGAAATTTGTTATGCCAAAATTTAGGTTATGTTTTAAATTTTACAAACCATAGTAATGATATCCTGTCAGTTTACATAACCCCCTATCCTAATGGTGGTTATCATCCATATCTACATATTTTATTATCAATATTTTTAATCTTTGCCAGTCTCTTCAGTTGAAACATTTCATTGTTGTTTAAGTTTATTACTAGTAGTGTTGAACATCTTTTATTTATTGAACATTTATATTTCTTTTTGTGTATAAATAAGCCTCTATTTTGCTATTGGAGGTTTTCTATATGCTTTTTATTTATTTATTATTTATTATTTATTTTTGTACCAGAAATTGAACCCAGGGTGCTTAACCACTGCGCTACATCCCCAGCCTGTTTTTAAATATATTTTATTTTTTTAAATGTTTTATTTCTTTAAATGTTTTTATGTAGATGGACATAGTACCCTTTAATTTATTTATATGTGGTGCTTGGAATCAAATCCAGTGCCTCATACCTGCTGAGCAAGCGCTTTACCCCTGAGCCACAACTCCAGCCCAATATATTTTATTTTGAGACAGGGTCTCACTAAGTTGTTCAGGGCCTCACTAAATTGCTGAGGCTGGCTTTGAACTTGAGATCCTCTTGCCTCAGCCTCCTGAGCCTCTGGGACTACAGTCATGTACCACTGCACCCAGCCTATATTCTTTTCGATTTGCAAAAGTGCTTATTTTTTAAGCATATAAACCCTTTGTCATATATGCTATATATTTTTCCAAGTTATTATTAATAGTAGTCACAGTCATATTTCCCTCCTCCATACAAAATTTTTTAAAGTCAGATTTGTCTCTCTTTTTTTTTCTCCTTTATAATTTCTGGCTTTCATACCATACCTATAAAGTCCTTATTTAATCTACATCATTTTTAAATGCACTTAAATTTTATTCTAGTACCTCCATGGTTTTTTGGTAACCTTTTTGTTTTTGGTGCTAGGTTGGAGCCCAAGGCCTCACACATACCCGGGCTACATTAATCCCCAGCCTCTCCATAGCCAGTTCTAAGTTAACATTTCCTGGGTACTCTGATAGGCATTAGAGGTCCAAATTAGCTCTTCATTCTAGAAGCTGATAGTCGGAGTTAGAGACATGCATGTAAACACACTTTGAATCATACATGATTCATAGCAGCTTGATAAGCAAAAAGAAAAATGAAGAAAATATCTGCCTTTGGCTGAAAATGTAGGGGAAGCCTTGATTCAGTAGTTGATGCTGAACTGAAGCATGAAAGTCAAAGAGGGCATTGGTCTGATGCTGGAAGGGTTAGTGATAGGTCCATAAGGAGAGGTTGTCTAAGGATCAGCAAAGGAGAAATGTGAACTATCCACACTGGTGCTTAAGGAGTGCTCAGTGTGCTAGGCACCGAGTTTGAAGCTGTATATAAATCACCTCATTTTGTTTTAACAACCCAATGAGTTATCTCTGTTTAATAAAAGTGAATCCATTGCTTAGAGAGGCGCTGTGCCTAAAGTTACACAGCTAACAATGAAGGAAACGGGACTAGAAACTATGAAGGACCCCCTTGTACAAGAACTGCCTCCATGAGATTTTTGAACTGAAAACAGAAGAAATTGAAGAAATTTAAGCACCGAAGCAAGAAAGAATCATATTTATGTTTTTAAAAGATTGCTTTAGTGGCATTCCAGAACAAGTAATTTGATGAAAGAAGTTCAGACTTGTGCTTTTCACCCTTTATTGTGCCTGGAACCACCTGGCGATCTTGTTAAAATGCATATTCTGATTTGGCAGATCTGAAAAGAGAACTGAGATTCTGTACTTCCAAAATGTCCCCAGATAACACCGTTGTGGTTCTTAGAACACACTTTGAGTAGTAAGGTCTCGGCTAGTGCCGAGATGTTCTGAGATGTTCCATCTGATGATGGACATAGTGTTTCCACACTGTCTGTTTCATTAGCCACTAGACATACATGGCTACTGAGCACCTGAAATTTGACTTGTGAATTTAAGGAACTAAAGTTTTTATTTAATTTTTAAGTAGTATAAGCTCAGACATACACGTCTGACTGGAGGCTACTCTTTGGACGGTGCATTCTAGACAACCTGTTAGAAAGTCAGGTTTAAGTATGAGGTCATTAGGCCCTGTTAGGATTAAGGAGTAAGATGAATTTAGCAACTTTAACTGATATTTTACTCCTGATACATAATAGAATAGATATGTTGTGATTTTGCATATCCCAATTTAAAAAATTAAATGTACATATGGCAGACTTTCTTTTCAGCAGATACATTGTGATTTTGACTACTAGGCTCACAATTAAAATTCTGCTTTAATGAATTAACCTTTAAGTTGGTGGGCCTTTGCACAATGAAAATTCCACTGATTCCTAACCATAAATGTTATGTTCAATGATACTGATACAAACCTATCAAAAAAAAAAAAAAAAAAAAAAAAACACCTATCCCACTTTTCTGGCCCCTAATATATTCATTCTTCTTCTTTTTTCCACTCTAAAATTACTAAATACAAAAGAGCAATAACCAACAGTTATTCACCAAAAACTGTTACCTGCCATTATTTCTGCTTCCGTTCACGGATATGCAGTGAGTTGTGGGGGGGGCGGGCAGGAGGAGGATCTTGATCATTGTTATTTCCTCACAGAGACTTTCTGTTTTTTTTGGGTGAAGGAAGTGGAAAATAACCTGAAGTTTTAATAGAAAAAAATGTACAGAAATCAATCACAAAACATAAACATTGCTAAATCACTATTAAAATCAAATCCAAATAAATATCTGAATTATACCACTTAAAGCTGTGACAAGTCACTCAAATCAGACTTCTAAGAACACTATTATGGATATTTTACTCCATGAATATTTCCATATACTGCTAGACAGACCATGAAAGTTCAAAGTATTTCCCCTTGCAGAGAATACCAAAGGTATTTGCACATGTTCTTTAAATTCAAGGAACACTAAAGAAGACAAAAATCTCATCAGACTCTATTATGCTAGCATAGTTACTCAGTTTATTTTCTTGCATTTTTGACTGTTTTTTTCCAACCAATACTTCATTTGACATCAAAGGTTTTTTTTTTAAGCACGACTTTATTGAGATACAATCTACATACTTTATCTTTCCTCCATTTAAAGTATAAAATACAATGGTGGTTAGTATATTCATAGAGTTTTGCAACTATCATTGCAGTCAATTTTAGACTATTTTCATCACCTCCAGAAAAAAGCAACCCTGTATTCTTTGTCACTTCCCATTTCTAACACTCCAGTGGCTTCCCCCCACCCTCACCCCACAACAATCCTTCTACATAAATCTGATTTTTTTTAAGGAAATGGTTTGTTAAGTTATCTCCCAATGACTAGAAATAACTCAGCATTGTTTTTCTTATGAGCTTCTGACACATGCTGCTAACCAACGAATGACTCAAATTTTCAATATTCCTTTTCATTTAAAAGATACATATGTAGTTATTTATTTCCTTTGAACAGCTGCTACCAACTGATTCCTAAAATAGATGTTGTCATATGTCTGCTAAAAAGGCTGTTTAACAACATAAGCACTCCCTAGATCTATCAAAACATAACCTGTCGAATCCAGGTTCATTGCAGTTATGATTCCTTAGCCGTTATCTCTGCTACTTCTGTGTCTATATTTGCATTTTATGAACATTTTTACCTCTCTGTGTACCTTGAAATTGATTATGGTACTAGCTATATATATGCAACTCAGGGTCAGATGAAAAAATATGCCAGCCCTTTATGCTTCATGAAAAATCAACCATTTAAATATATATGGCAAAATAAAATGTGTTTGTGACATTCTTTTTTCTTTTTGGACATGTCTTTGTAATGAAAGTGCTGTTTTATTAGGTTATAGAACACAACCAAGCAATGAATTACATACCATTTTTCACTATAGTGTCTTCCCTTAACTCTTAGGTGCATTACATTCAGAAAATGCATTTTATCTGAGATGGAATGGTAGCTTTTAATACTAATGTGATTTCATCACATTGTAGGAAAAATGTGTTACCTGTATTTCAGAGGATGGAAAATTATAAACCTAAAATTTTAGAATCAGAATACCAATATTTTATTTTTTCTTTGTGCACATGAATTATAGGCTGTATTTAAACCTGATTAAATGGAGAATGAAGGCTTAGAACAAAACAGCTTACCTCCAGGAGAGGAGGAAAATAGTAATTTGAGAAGGCATACTGTTGTAGCACTCTGAATCTAAGAATCCAAAATGGAGAAAATCTAGTAAAAACCCACTTCTAGTTGCATTTATTTTCCTTATTAAGAACAATACTTTGTAGGAGTGAATTCTGCCTTCATATTTATAAATTCCTTTAGAACCACTGAAAATTTTAGCTATCTTGACATGTTTGCACTATCCATACTGTTAGTATGAACTCTCTTAATTTATAGAAAATATTACTTTTCTGAGTCTTATATATCATTTAAAAACCTAGAAAAGACTTAGAGATTAAAAATTCAGTTTGTTCTATAGTTGAATCTCTATATCATATCACTGTCTTCCGAATTGAACTTGAAGTGGAAGAAGCTAATATTTGCACTCAATCTTTTGACCTTATAAATATTTGCTGCTTTTTATTAGCATAGGACAAAATATTTAGTTTTGAGTCTATTCTATTGTTTATTAGTATACATGAAAAATCATATTAAATTCAAGAAATTACACAAGTATGGAATATATGCTCCTTTCCCCATGAAAAACAATTTATTGTACTCAGCTTGGTGTGAGGTCAACTAAAGTAAATAACATGTGAAAAATACTACATTTAAACAGACTTTTTAAATTTAAATATAGGCATCTTCATGACTTGAAAAATAGTCAAAGACAGTAACTGTAAGAAACACCTTTATTTCAGCTCAACTCCAGTTCGTTCTAGACATAAATATCTTGTCTGTGAAACACAGTGATGTGTTTCTCTGTTTTAGGCTATCATTTTTAGAGAATGTAGCATCGTCTCCTGACTAATGACAAGTAGAAAGCATAATACAATATTTACCATTTCAGTGCTACATGGCATAAATATTTAATTGGAGTTGCATATGTCATTTGCTTTTGCATTAGTGGTACTGAAAGCCGTGTGTTCAGAGAGAAATATCTACATACAGAATAGTGGAAAGAAAAGTAGCTAGCAAATATAAGGTTAAAAAAAGACTTGATAGATTGCTAGGAATTTTGAATGAATTTAGCATACAATTTTGAAGTTACATTGACTTCATATTCACACAAAGGTCTTGTCCTAATACTGTGACACATCACATAAAATTCACATATTTATATGTTTGAATGTTTATTGTTCTTACACCATTTTTAAATGTATGCTATAGACTGCTTGCCTGTACTTCTTCCTTTAAAGTTTGATTCCATAGTTTCTTCTTTAGTGTCTTTAATGATATAACCAACCCTTATCAGAAAGGAAAGTGACCATTTTTTCATCCATCCATCATTCCTGCATTGAGCACTTACATTTATTGAGTTAACACTGAGTCAGACACTATGATAGATATAATAGTGAACAAGATAATATAGCCCTTGCTCTCTTAGAAATTCTAATTTTTGGAGAAAAGAAACCCTGAGCAATTAATTACAATCATATAGACTATTTACAAAGGGGGATGTAGGAAAGTATAATACAGAACTTATTGAATCTGAGTATTAGAGAAGGTTTTCCTACTAAGACCTAAATAATAATTGGGATTATGCATTTGGACAAATACTGACATAGGAACAAATTTTAAATCTTACCACATAAACCTAAATGTAACCCAAAAAACTAATTTTCAGAAATGTTGAAACCAATATATTATGATATAAAAAAGACAAATATCTCATGTGTCTTAGGAAAATAGCTAAGATATTCATCAATTTCCTTTGGACTTAGCTAGAACTCTTTGTTATAGTTATCTAGAACTGGAAAGAAATGTTAATTTGCAAATTTTGGGTAACTAAATCTAAAATTGTAACAGAATTTATAGTCTCTATTCTTTTCTTAGAATTTCAGGTAACATACACATATACTTTAAGAATTTTATTTATACAGTATATACAGAAAATGTTTTTAAAAAGTGTTAAAGAAAAAGTTATTTTTGAATTCTTTTCAAGCATTCATGAGTACTCTATTAATCTATTTTGAAAAAAATTTTTAAAAGTGCGTGTGTGCATGTGTGTGTGTGTGTGTGTATGTGTTTACGTACTTCTAGTATTTCAAAAGCTATTTGGAGGTAAAGGTCAATTCTGCATTTGATCACCAAAGAGGTCAGCATAGCAATTTCCATTACTGAGTTGGACCTAAAAATGGAAAGAATATTACTTTGAGACCCTACCATTGTGTATCTTAAGTACATATTATACAGTAAATCTAAGAAAAATTATATTTTTAGCTAGACTTATTTATGCATGATACTAAGATTATTATTTTTTTATTTTCTTTTTTTGCAGTGCTGGGGATCAAACCCAAGGCCTTACACATGCCAGGAAATTGCTCTACCACTGAGCCACATCCCCAGCCCCAATACCAAGGTGTTTTCTGAAAAACTATTAGGTGTTCTTAATGCTTGGAGCTTCCAGTCTTTACCTGTTAGACTTCATACTGACTTCTTATTCTGCTTTCCCAAGGGGAAGCTAATGCTCCTCTCAGGGTGACTTTCTCAGTGAGCGTGGCATGAGGTTGGCTGACTCTGTTCTGGGATTTTCCTTTCACCCTAACCCTTTAGGCATAGGCTCTTGCTTTCTACCTCCCTTCAGTGGGGAGTGTTTCCCCTGCTTTATCACTTTGAGTAAACCTCCCCTGTCCCCAAGGGGAGAAAGCCTTGCACATATAGTCTATTTCTAGGGTGATAGAAGGAGATCCACAACTACATGGATGATCCCTATATATAGTTTCTGGAATATGAGGCTTCTGGTTCTAAGAAGAAATGATACAAGTTATTTTGCACCTTTCAGATTTTTGTTTGTTTTCACATGTATCTCCTTTTAATTATTTCTGATAGCACAAGTTAATTCCATGAAACTTAACTCTTATCAAGTCCATCTCTTCACAAAGATGAGTAAGACATAATCTTTACTACAATGATCTCACAATCTCATGACAAAATATAATGTCAAATTTGCATATTACATTGCAATATATTTTTAAACTGCTATTTATAAGTACCAATTCTCAAAGTGTCAAGATATGAGTATGTATCCCATCTCTGTCATTTGCTCTATAATTTTAAGCAGGGTACTTAACTTCCATAAATCTGATTTTTCTCACCAATATAATCAGGGTTAATAATAGTACAGCTTTTGGGAATATTTAACAAAATAACCAGCGTGCCTTGTAAAATGTAGGTGCTTAGTTAATTTTAGCTGCTATCACTTCCTTTATTTTGGTGTAGGGGTGGGGTCTACTGGGGATCAAACTCAGAGGCACTCTACCACTGAGCCACATTCCCAGCCCTATTTTGTATTTTATTTAGACAGGATCTTACTTTGTTGTTTAGCACCTTGGTTTTGCTGAGGCTGGCTTGATCTCGTGATCCTCCTGCCTCAGCCTCCCCAGCCACTGGGATGGCAGGCATGCACTGTCACACCCAGCTGTCATTATTTCTTATAACAACTGAACAGACAAATATTATTGTCCACAATTTTTAAAAAGAAATATCTTAGGGAATCAGTGATTCATTCCTTCCTTAGGCCAGTAAATATTTAAAAGACTATAATCCAAGTCTCCTTATTTTGAATACAGAATTTTCTCCCACTGTACTGTAATGCCTTTTTTTTCTCCTAGGATTTAAGAATTTACAAGCGTTACATGGACAGGATAATAAGTAATATTGGATGACAAAATGGGAAATTTATTCAGTTTTGAGTTCTCATCCTGTTGGTCTGATTATGTCATTTAGAAGGTTTCAGTAGATTTTATAATATCTCTGACACCTGTCTTTAACATTTCTTTCATGAATAAAGAGAAATTTGCTGGCAAAAGTTTCTATCCAGAATTTAATAACAATTTTTTTTTTACATTTTATTCCATTTATTCTTGTTGACTTCTATTTGTAAGAAAAGGTGCTGACTTTTTTATTTAAGATAATGCTATAAAATTTCCCTCTGAAATAAATGCACTAAATTTTGTCAATCATTTCTTAAAATGAATTAAATATACAAATGTAAATATTTATTTTAGAAAATACCTCAGAAGTTTGACAATTATTCCATAAAGGAGATAAGCACATTTTTTTAAAAAATGTGTAAGAGTCATTGCTGAGAGGACTGAAAATGTTGTAGGTCTTTTCCACTGGGTCTGGATCCTTTTATCTTTTCGTTGGTTTTTTATTCATCTGCACAGTGCTTGGGATGGAACCCAGGGTTCTACACATGCTAGGCAAGTGTTCTACCACTAAGCTACACCCCCAGCCCCACTTTCAGTTTTAACGAGCTAACTGCATGATACAATTACTGAGCCTCTGTAAGTTACATAGAATTTGTATATACAACCTCCCAAATTATTTCAGCCATCTCAAATAATCACAAATCTTATCATTATGTTTCTAATTTTAGAGTCAAGATATTTTTAGATGCTTTTTGCTTCTTCAGAGAAATTCTTTATGATCTTAGAAAAGAATCACACATAGAGAAGCAATACATGTTTAAAGTGGGAAAGTGGGCCATTTATTTTTAGGTAAAGAGAGTGAGACCACCAAATACAGAAGCAAGCTGGCACCGTGAGCAAGACTCCCGGGGACCAGAGACTGCAGTTTCCTCTGTATTTTGCTTTGAAATATATTGCCACAGATGCTCAATAAATAATCATTAAGAATAGTTAAGATAACTTAACGATTAAGGAAAAGTATGTTCCAAGTGATCCCAATTTAAGCAGGAGCTGTTGGAATGCTGTTTTTTCCCACCCTGTAGGAGGGATGAAAAGACAATCAAGAGAAGCTGATATGATCTGTCAACTTTCCCATTGCCAAAGTACTGTGCTTCTCACATGCAGTAGAACTCGATGAGGTGTTTTGTTGAACAAATGATGAACAACAAACCATGTTAGCTGCCTGTGCCTAGAACCCTGAAGAGTCACTGAGTTTGTTTAAAGTTAGCCCAGCACTTTCTGGTTTTCCTTTGGTGGCTGCATCCAGTAAAATTTTGGACTTACATTCAGTGTGTAAGTGATTAAAGAGGGTACCTGGGAAATAAGACTATGACCCTAACAAAATAAAGTTTCTACTTGAAAACTATATGCACACACACACGTGCACTGAGCATACACACACTCACAAATCATTACATCTCTCTCAAAGGTAACCCTTTGGAGAATTGGACTATTATGAAGGGGCTAGTTTTCTGGATTTTGCCATATTTTAATATACCAACATTCCTCTAAGAGTCTTCATGTTTTAATAGTTAGATCTTTTAATAATAGTGATTAAAATGTTCTAAATTTTCAAAAAGTTGTCATTTTCAGGTCCTGTATTGTTACCATTTTAAAAAGTCAAAATGAGCCAAAAAATATTTTTATGCTTAGTTTAGTCATTGATATACATAAATATTTGTTACATAATAGTAGTATGTATGTTCTTAAAGTTACTGTGAAAGAAAGAAACCCAGATGAACATTGAGTCAGTACAGCAAGCCTTTGAATAATGAGCTGGAGCCATGGGGTTTTGATGGCAAAGCTGCTAATAACTGTCACTAATGAGTCCTCTGTTACATACATTTCATGATAACAGCAAACTCAGGATTTTGGCAATCAGGGAATAGTATACAAATCATGTAAATGATTTCATTCTGTAGTTTGAATGTTCTTGAAATCAGCTCTTATACCATGTTCTTTAATGTTGACAACTGTTAACTCAAAGATTCTCTAACCTAATGATGACTGTCCCCTTTGGGCAGGTGATTGCCATGGTTAACATGTTTTTCTTTCCATTAGCTTGGAAAATGAATGCTTCCTTCAGTCAGCAAACAGATCCCAGAAACAAGAGGAAACTAATGAAACATTAGGAAGATGGTCTGCTTTAGAAATCCTAACTTAATTCCCTTGGTGACAGAAACAACAGCTTGATTTTCCTCAGCCTCTGTCAGCTCCAGCCTTGGCTGTCAGTGGGTGGCTGGGAATATCATTTCCTATGCAGCCTCCATCGGTGTCTTATACTGCATCTGCATAGTTAAGAAAGAAAAAAATATCAGGAACTTCAAAGGCAGAGTTATTACATGTTATCATTTATAAAATAATATGAGTCAAATATGGCAGAAGCAAACCTACAAGTTAAATTATTGTTTATTCTTATCAAGACATCGTGATAATGAATGACAAAATCCCCCCCCAAAAGAAGGATGGAAATGAAAAACCACATAGAAATGTAAAATATTGGCAGCCATTCTTTACCCTCTCTCACACCCTGCCCCCAAATCTGTTCATTCATAAAGCCTGTGACTTCAGAACATTATAATTCTCAGAGGAACTTGCTACATCAAGGGCTAGTTCCTTTGAATATCAAAATATCCTCTAGGAATAATTTCCTTTCTCTTAATGACAACTAGAGTACATATTAATATGAAAGCTTTCAAAAGAAATATTGATTTTAAAATAACCATATTTGGGTCAGCAGGTATAGACTGTTGAAATAATATTAGCCTTAAAAGTTAATAACAAATAATAATGGATTAGAATGCCAAAATATTGCCTAACACATTCCGTCAACATGTATATAAACACAGCAGGAAATCCAAAACAAAAGCTAATTTATGGAAAACTATGTATTCCTAATGACAGTTTAGACCAGTAGGGGTCCAAGTTACAAACTGCAATCTTACATGAGATGCTTTCATTTTACATAGAAAACTTGGTTGTACTGTGGAAGCATGTATCAAATCAAATAATTGCCCTATATTTAAGAGTATTTTTCTTATTTTTTTAATAATCTGATCATTCCACATGTACATCATGAATGTTTACATATTCATGAAATTGAAACAAAAAAATGAAAAAACATGTTTTCAAAACCCAAGACACCCAAGGCATTATCTCTATAAAATGATAATTTGACCGTACGCAATATAGTTTTTATAATGAAAACAAAGGAACAACACTGATATTCTAATATGTTGATATCTTATTGATGCTAATTTTTTTTCAGTGCTCAATGATTTAATTTAAATGTTTATATTTTAAAATATCTTGACTGATCACAGAATACAAATCAGTGAGAGACCTTAGAGATCTTAATCTAATGCAGACCTTTCTGATGTTTATATAATTTAGAGATCTAAGCCACAAAGAGGCCCAGTAACAAAGTTCCACAACTAGCTAGAGCCAGAATTGAGATTGGGATGCAGGTGTCTTTAAAACAAAAGGCTCCAAAAGACACCACAAACAACCTGTTTTGAAAACAGTGCCTCTAGTTTATAAAAGCTCAGATCCTGATTTCATTCGTCTTGGAATTTCTGTTAAGAGGTTCTTAATGATTCTTTCTCGGAAAGATTGTTTTGGAGAAAGTGTTCCATGATGGATATGAGGTAAATTACAAGAAAGGGGAACTCCAGACCTTTGCTTGCTTTAGTTGAACTTTCAAGGTTTTGGAGGCTAAACAAAATTGAATTGCAGATATTTTGTCAAATGATATTTTTAAAGTCAGTTTTTCTTACCAGACCCTGGTTCCTATATTGTCTTCTCCTTTTTATTTTTGTGAGAATGTTTGCTTGATCTTGTAATATTAAACAGCATTTAGGCAATAATGGCAGGCCTGCTAAGAACTCTGCTCTGTGTTGCCAAAACCTCAGAGTACACTCTTCAGGGTTCTGGTGGCTTTAGCTGCATTCAGGTCACTGATGGCAAGCGTGCTTACTTCTGTGTTCCCTTCACAACATTCCCTGTAATTTGCTCCAAGGTTCTGGCAGATTGCTGGACTCTGTCACCAGCTGTCACCACCCCTCCTTCCCATCCATATTTGGCAGGATCTGAGAACTCAAGGATGCCAATAGAAATAATAGTAGCTGTGGTAACAACTTCAGTGGCATGGTCCCCAGAGACAAGATCAAAATTTGGCACCTTTTCTCTCAACATGAAACTAAAAATGGCACTGAATTTGCTACTTGGTGGTATATAATTTTCTTTAATTACACATTTTTGGTTTCAAGTGTTCCACATGCTGGCTTTTAAGTGTCAAACCAACATATACTGGTTAAAAACAATGTTATGCCCCCTTTTTATGAAAAGGAGAAAGAACTATAATACCATGAGTTCTGTTCATCTCCATCAGTCTTGAACAATAAAAGGAAGGCATGCTGTAATTTCTTGCTTTTGAATGGTCGTTGAATCTAAAAGAAAATCCCTTCATAAAATTTTACTGACAGGTCTTAACTAACATATTGTCCCCAAATCATTTCAATTCATAAGGTTTTTTCCTTAACATTTACTGCAAAAACCTACAGGGGGAAAAAATCTAAGAGGTTATAGGGTAAATGCTTTTTAACTACATAAGAAATATTTTAATCTTCAACATCTTAAAATTGGTTACAGTCCACCAAGACCATAGCAAAGCCATCTAAAAGATTTAGTAGAAAGTAGAGTTATTTGCTGTAAATAGGTTTTCATAATTATCAATGTCTTAAGAACTAGTAAGTAAGTCACTTCTAAGGGTTGATATTATTGTAATTACTTATCAGTGACTTGGGTGTTGGCATAAAATGTATGCTTCTTAATTTTGTGGATGACAATGTCAAATGCCATAATCTTTTTAAAAGGGTTCGGACTGATTGGAAATCATCTTGGAAATATATGTTCTTCTGTCCTGAGAAAGAGGGATGAATTATGTTAGGTGCCATCCAAGGCCCTTCTGATGGTTGACAGTGTAAGTTCTTCTGTTAGTCACCCCTAATTCACAGGAACCAATTCAGCTACAGAGACTTGGGCTTCAAAGATCAATTCTAGGGAAAATATTGAAAAATCAGAAGTACATATTAAACTTTCCCTTTAACTATTTTCTCTTGTTTTTTCATAGCTAAAATTCTATATACTGCCTTTTCCTCCACCCTCATTCTTCTCTCTTCCATCAAAGTACCTTTACCCTCACCCCCCCACCCTTCCTCTACACACACACACACACCCCTCGCTGCAAAGATCCATTTCTACTTCTCTTAAAATTCTGACTCTTCAAACCCCAGGAAGTAAAAAGATAAAAATAAAAATCAAATTCGAATATAAGTTTAAAAAAAATTCAAGTGCTGTGGTGGTATAGAATAGCCATCAGTTCTGGGAAGACTTCATAATAAAATAAGGTACTGGTGAGATTTAATAAGACAAAGGAGGAGTTGAGGCATCCCAGAAACCAGGAACTGAGGGATCAAAGGCACAGAAGCAGGAAAATGAGGGGCATGGTTTAAGTGGTGGACAGACAGATAAGGTCAACTTAGGGGGTCTGTGAGGGGAGATAGCTGGAGATACATTAATGACTACCTGTGAGGAGATCATCATTGGATGATCAGAGATACCCTTTGAGAAGATAACTGGAAACTATGTGCAGATTGGATTTGAAAGGGCGACAGAGAAACCGATCAAAAGTAAAGAGGGTCCCTCCCACCTTCATTCTCCAGAAACTACCCCAAACTAAAAGATTAGGAGGTAACAGTATAAGAGTGTCATTGAGACACGAGGGAAATACTAAAAGAACCAGTCCAAAGAACCAAGAATGATTTTGTCTAAGGAGCAGCAAGGTGGGGCCTACAGTTTTGCATAACTAGCTTTCTAAAACTGCCTGCATATGTAACTTGGAGAAAATAAAAACCAAACTGAAAAACAAAAATTAAAGGCCTAAAATACTGGAGTGATACTGAAAACAAGGAAAGGACAATGAGAAAGGTCACTGAATCCAGCAACTGGCTAGATGAGAAGATGAGGAAGGGAGACATGTTAAAGATTCAGAGTTTACCTGTAGGTGACCAGGAGTTATCTATTGAGTATTGCTTCAAACCTAAGGGCTTTATATACACTGACCTTAATTAACTTTATAACAAATCTATAAAAGAGGTACTCATAATTTCCATTTAATAGGCAAGAAAACTGAACATTTCAGAGGTTAAATACTAACTCAAGACTACACAGTTAGTAATCCATAGAACTTTGAGTCATCCTAGGCCTGTGTGATTTTCATTGCCTAGGCTAAAATAACCTCATAAACAGAGAAAGAAAACCTGGAAAGCAAAACATGATTTTTTGAGGATTATTTATGAGGATAAAATTTGAGGTACCCCAGGGTTTCTAGGTATATCTAGTAAAAGGTGAAGTTTGTAGTGTTGCTCAGGCCAGAAAGAAGAGAGTATTAAATATACAGATTTGGAAGTATCCATATCCATCCACATAGAATTGAAAATTGAAATCGTTAAAGCAGTTGGGAAGAAATAGAGACCCAAGGAAGGGTTTTGGTGAATGCCTACATTTTGGGTGATACATATAATGAGAATTAAGTTAGTAGAGGGCGGGTTATGAAATGGTATAAAGCAACCCTAGGCATATCAGTGTTTATATTAATTGATAATTGCAGCATACCAAATTACCCCCAAATTTACCAACTTGAAACAATAAACATTATCTCAGGTTTCTGTGGATCATAAAATCTGGTACCAACTAACTGGTTGCCTCTTCCTGAAGTTCTTTATGATGATAGTCAAACTGTAGGCTGGAGTCTTATCTGAAAATTTAACTGGTGTTCAAGGAATCTGCTTCCAAGCTCACTTTGAGGTTACTGGCAGGCCTTAACCTCCTTCCACAGGACTGCCTCATGTCTGATATGGCAGCTGGTTTTCCCCATGGCAAACAGTGCAAGAGAGATTGAGCACCAAAATAGAAGCTGAAGATTTACCTAAATTCAGATGACATTCCACTATGTTCACCGTGTATGGTTAACGTTATAAGGAAGTCACTAAATCAGGCCTACACTCAAGGTGGGGAGACTTATACAAGGGTATGATTCCCAGGAGACAAGGGCTATTAAAACCATCTTAGACTCTCCTACTACCATGGCTTAACATGATGGCATATTTCCTATGTAAGCTACATGTGCGGTATGGTTCAAGGGGGTCATGCTCACTGAGGACCCCAGACTAACAGGAATTCTACTTAGCACCTTTCTGGGATCACTGCATGGAAATGCAACTGATAACATGTGGATTCTTAAATCTCCCTCCCATAAATGAGACACACTACCTGTGCCCACATTTCATGGTCCAAAACAGTTTTAAAGCTTCAAAGGAGCATGGAAGAGTGACTCCATTATATGGAAATACTTTACATTGCCCTTATGACTTGTACACAGGATTCAGTGAGGACAATTGAGAAACAGCAGTTAAGAGAGCTAGGAAGAGAACTAGGAGAACTACCAAAGGAGGAAAAGTACTGAAGATTGTTGGCCGTGTTGGAAAATGTGACTGCAATGCAAACAGGGTGAATATTGATAATGGACTACTAGACATGGCCATTCAAAAGATGCCCATAACCACTGAGAGAGAGGTTTTCTATAAGGAGGAAGGTAAATCAAAGTGAGGAGAAAATATGTAGTATGTGCTAAGGAAACAATCAATGCTGTGGTCTCTTCTTATGAGATTCATGGCAGTAAAGGGAAGGAATGAAATTTCACAATGACTTGAAGGAAATCAAAATTAAAAGATACCTTAAAATTCAGATTCCGTAATTGAGGGATATTTATACCCTCCTTTAAATCCGTGTGCAATCTGCATACTCCAATAACATTGTTTTTATATCTTCCTCCAAATCATTGATAAACATACTTAAGGAGAGGGGCCATATGTAGGAACCTTCAGAGGGCACCTGTCAGATGCTGATCCCCCAGTACTCTTTGGGTTCAGTAGTTCACTCTGTCAGAGCCACATTTCTAAATCTTCACAGCAGCGATTTTCTGTGGCGTGACAAGTCATAATAGCTTTTGTTTTTACCTGTAGTTTAAGAATATATAGCACAATTTAGCAGCATAACCACTTTTAAGTGTATAGTTCAGAAGTGTTAAGCATCTTTATCTAGTGCAACAAATCTGCAGAACTTTTTCATAGTGCAAGACCAAAACTTGGTACTTATTATTAAATAATGTCCTGCTTCTCCCTCCCCACCAACCCCTACTACATAACACTCTTCTTTATGTTTCTAAGAGTTTGAAAACTTCAGATAGTCCATGAGTGGATCATGTGATTTTTGTCTTCTTGGGACTTATTTTGCTTAATGTCCTCAAGGTTCATTCATGCTATTGAATATGATGGGATATCCTTTTTAAGGCTGAATAATATTTCATCGTCTCTCTATGCCACATTTTGTTTATTCATTTATCCAGTCACAGTCATTGAGTTATTTTCATCTTTGGTAGACACATGGGTGGGCAACTGTTTCCTCAAGACCTAAATTTTTATTCTTTTGCATATAACCAGACATAGGATTGTTGGGTCATATGGTAGGTCTATTTTAAATTTTTTGAAGAATCTCCATACTGTCTTCCATGAAGGTGACACATTTTACAATCTTAACAAAAATGCACAAGGGTTTCAACTTCTCCACATCATTGTCAAGATAAATCATAGTTTTAAACTACATTTAAACCTGAGAGGGTCATGGACTGACAGTCATTGACACAACACATGAATTTGTTTAATCATCTTGCTTTTTTCCTGACACTGAGTTTTGCACTAAAGAAAGCCTTTCCTCATCCTTCCCTTTCCTCCCACCTGATGGAGGCATTTTCCATTTTTCTTTACTTCATCTCTGTGTGTGTGTGTGTGTGTGTGTGTGTGTGTGTGTGTTGACATTTTTTACCCTACACCTGCATTTCCTCCGGTTATCTCATGGAGCTGTAACATAGGCTGTCATTGGAAGCCTGGTAGAGAATAGTAATTACAGGGAAGATTCGGGGAGAGTAAAATCATGCATTTACTATGTATTAGATGAATTACTTTTACGTAAGTTCTTATTCAAATATACTACACCCTTAGAAAAGCATGCAGATCATAAGTGAACACCCCCCAGTTAGAATATGATCAGTACTCCAAAAGCCTCCATGGATTCTCCCAGCCATTACCTGCCCCTTCTTCAGAAAAGTAATCACCATGGTGATTTTTATTCCTCCCAGTTAATTTTACCTGACTTTGAAATACATGTGTACGTAAACAGCATTAACTTTTTCGTGTGACTGAGGTCTTAATGTTTGTGAGATTCATCCGTGTTGTATCTGGTAGTGGTTCACTCATTTACCTTGCTGTACAGAATTCCATTGTATTCTGTACACTGCTGGCATATATCTGAATTGTTTTCAGTTGGGGCTATTGCAAATAAGGCATCTGTAAATATTCTTGTTTGTGCAAATTTAGGTACTCTGTGCATAATTCTATTATATATATAACATATGCAACAAACTTTTATAGGCCAACTGGGGACTTAACCATCATTTTTAAGATTTTTTTTGTTTGTTTCTTTCTTTTTTTTGTAGCACTGGCAAAATCAGTACTACCATTATGTAACATCCCAGCCCTTTTTATTTTTTATGTTTAGTCAGGGTCTCCCTGAGTTTCCCAGGCTGACCTAAACATAGGATCCTCCTCAGGGTCTCAAATCACTAGGATTACACCACCAGGCCTGGCCATTTCTGAGATTTTTTTAATATGGAAAATAACATTCTAGTTCCAATCAACCAATTTATAAATGATCTTGCAAAATACAACCATTTGTAGTTGGTAAAATTCTTGCATTTAGAAGCTAATTTTAACATGTGGACAACTATGATTATATTTGCCACTGTTAAAAGGTAATAAATTAACAATTTGTACTAAAAAATATAAACATCTTTAATATGGATGCAGTTTTAATTCAGAACAATTTAGATTAGCAAGGAAATAGTGCAGTACAGGAAAAGAAATCTTGAAATAGGGTCAGATCTGGAATGATGAGTCCTCTTCATATACTTACTTTGTAGAAGACAATGGGTAAATCACTGGCCTCTGCCTATGTTTCATCCCTATACAGCAGAGGTAATGACCTTCCCTACAGAGGTCTTAGTGGAAGTAATAGACCTTGAGGTATTGTATGAAGAATATACTAAACAAATATGTATTATTGCTGTCATCTACAAATTTTCATCTGTCTTGGATAATATTTTAGGTATGAATCCAGCTGCCATCTTCCATATTAAAATCATCTAGAAATAGATGGAAATGGCTGTATAATACTATGAAGCAATGATATCCAGAATAAATATTTTTTAAAGATTAAATCTACATGAGTACTCTTTCTAAAATGTCAAAACTAACAATTATGATCTTCACATAAGAATTTTTTATTTCATTTAGTTTTTTATCTATGTAATTTTGGGGGGGAGAGAATTTTTCTATTTCTCTATTTTATTTATTTATTTTTCCCATCCCCACCACCCCACCTCTTCCCTCACTCCCCTCTGCATCATCCAAAGTTCCCTCATTCTTCCCTACCCACCCCCAAGTATGGATCAGCATCCACTTATCAGAGAAAACATTTGGCCTTTCGTTTTGGGGGATTGGCTTATTTCACTTAGCATATATTCTGTAGTTCCGTCCATTTACCTGCAAGTGCCATAATTTCATTCTTCTTTAAGGCTGAGTAATACTCCCTTGTTTATATATACCACATTTTCTTTATCCATTCATCTGTTAAAGGGCATCTAGGTTGGTTCCATAGTTAAGCTATTGTGAATCAAGCTGCTGTAAACATTGATGTGGCTTCATCACTATAATATGCTGATTTTGAGTCCTTTGGGTATAAACTGAGGAGTGGGATAGCTGGGTCAAATGGTGGCTCCATTCCAAGTTTTCTGAGGAATCTCCATACTGCTTTCCAGAGTGAATGCACCAGTCTGCGGTCCCTCCAGCAGTATATGAGTTTTCCCAACATCCTCACCAATACTTATTATTGCCTGTATTCTTGATAATTGCCATTCTAATTAGAGTGAGATGAAATCTTAGAGCAGTTTTGCTTTGCATTTCTCTAATTGCAAGAGATGATGAATATTTTTTCATGTTTGTTGATTGATTGTATTTCTTCTCTGAAGTGTCTGTTTAGTTCCTTAGTCCATTTATTGACAGGTTATTTGTTTTTTTGTGTTAAGTTTTTTTGAGTTCTTTATATATCCTGGAGATTAGTGCTCTACCTGAGGTGTGCGTGGTATTTTCTCCCATTCTGTAGACTCTATTTTCACATTATTGATTGTTTCCTTTGCTGAGAAGAAGCTTTTAGTTTGAATTCATCCCATTTATTGATCCTTGCTTTCATTTCTTACACTTTAGGAGTCTTGTTAAGGAAGTCTGGTCTTAAGCTGACTTGATAAAAATTTGGGCCTACTTTTTCTTCTATTAGGCACAGAATCTCTGTTCTAGTGCCTTAGTCTTTGATTCACTTTGAGTTGATTTTTGTGCAGGGTGAGAGATAGAGGTTTAATTTCATTTTGTTACATATGGATTTCCAGTTTTCCCAGCACCATTTGTTGAATAGACTATCTTTTCTCCAATGTATGTTTTTTGGCACCTTTGTCTAATATGAGATAATCATATTTATGTGGATTTGTCTCTGTGTCTTCTATTTTGTACCATTGGTCTACATATTTGTTTTGGTGCCAATACCATGCTGTTTTTGTTACTATTGCTCTGTAGTATAGTTTAAGTTCTGGTATTGGGATGCTTCCTGTTTCAGTCTTCTTGCTAAGGATTATCTTGGCTGTTCTGGGTCTCTTATTTTTCCAAATGAATTTCATGTTTGCTTTTTCTAGTTCCATGAAGAATGTAACTGGGATTTTAATAGTAATTGCATTGAATCTGTATAACACTTTTGGTAGTATGGCCATTTTAACAATATTAATTCTGCCTATCAAAGAATAAGAAAGATCTTTCCATCTTCTAAGGTCTTCTTTAATTTCTTTCTTTAGCGTTCTGTAGTTTCCATTGTAGAGGTCTTTCACTTCTTTTGTTAGATTGATTGCCTCTTTTTTTTTTTTTTTTTTTAGGTTATTGTGAGCGGGGTAGTTTCCCTAATGTCTCTTGCAGTGGATTCATTGCTTATATATAGGAATGCATTTGATTTATGGGTATTGACTTTATATCCTGTTACTTTGTTGAATTCATTTATGAGTTCTAGAAGTTTTCTGATGGAATTTTTTGGATCTTCTAAATATAGAATCATGTCATTGGCAAATAATGATAGTTTGAGTTCTTCTTTTCCTATTCATATCTCTTTAATTTCTTTTGTCTATCTGATTGCTCTGGCTAGAGTTTCAGGGATGATGTTGAATAGAAGTGATGAAAGAAGACATCCTTGTCTTGTTCCAGTTTTTGGAGGAAATGCTTTTAATTTTTCTCCATTTATAATGATGTTAGGCTTGAGCTTAGCATAGATAGCTTTTACAATGTTGAGGTATCTTCCTACTACTCCTAGTTTTTCTAGTGTTTTGAACATGAAGAGGTGCTGTATTTTCTGTGTCTATTGAGATTATCATGATTATTGTCTTTAAGTCTGTTGATGTGATGTATTACATTTATTGATTTCCATATGTTGAACCATGAACCCCACTTGATCGTGGTGCACTATCTTTTTAATATGTTTTTGGATGTGATTTGCCAGAATTTTGCATATACATTCATCAGGGATATTGATCTGAAGTTTTCTTTCCTTGATGTGTCTCTGTCTGGTTATGCTAGCCCTTGACTGAGAATCTATCTGGTCCTGGGCTTTTCTTCGTTGGTAGGCTTTTGATGGTGTCTTCTATTTCATTGCTTGAAATGACTCTGTTTAAACCATGTATGTTACCTACGTAATTTTTAAATTGCCATTTTTAAAAATCTTGAAGTTAGGGGCTGGGGAGATAGCTCAGTCGGTAGAGTGCTTGCCTTGCAAGCACAAGGCCCTGGGTTCGATCCCCAGCACCCCCCAAAAAAAAAAATCTTGAAGTTAATCAAAATAGCCTGATCTTACTTTTATCTTCATAATATTACTATAAAACTTATCTTGAGACATCATAATAGAATGAGAAAGTATTAATGTGAAAGAATTGTACCTGGAATACACAGATGCTGCCTGTTAATATCCCTCCCCACCCTCCTCATTGATCCTCTCTCAGCCTTCCATTTCCTTGCTGTAGCAGAGGAGCATTATCTATAGTCTGAGACTGTCTCAAAAGTCACATTTAACTTCCTCCTCTGTAGATTTCCACACTCTACTACACCCTAGTTGAACAGACAGGTATATACCAGGATGTCATTTGTCTTTAGACTTAATGTCAAGGTCCAGTGCTTACTGACTTGGAAGCTTCTTAAATCTTAACTCAAATAGTTCCCATTTTCTCAAATTTAAGTAAGAAAAAATAAAGGAATAGTAGCTATTCAGTGGAGTATTTGTGAAGCTTAAATGAAATCACACAAAGGAAACACTAGTACAGTATCTGACACAGAGTGTTCTGTTCACTGAATGTCTTTTTTTTTTTTTAAATTGCATCACGATGTTGGGACTCAGCACAAGGGACCACTTTCTCTGAGACTGAGACTGTCTGGTATTGCTCCTACATACCCCTTATCCAAGCTGTGCCCAGACAGTAAGGACTCCTGGGAACACAGAGCTCCAACCTGCTTCTGGCAATTCTTCTTGCACCCCTGCTGGAATATGCATGAACCAAGGGTCCTTGGAACCATCTGTAATTACTGGCAGCGGATACCTTCCCACAGGTTCAAATCTGCTTTCCAGCTCAGGGTTGAAAAATTGGACTCATTCTTCAATATTTGCAGATGTATTTTATTTAGTAAGTTAGCTAACTTTCCCTTTATTTATCTGCCAAACTGTCCCATGCAGTTTTATTACACCACTGCTCAGTAATTTCTGGAGCATTCTTGATTTTTTTTGAGTTTGCTACCTGCCTCTTTCTTCTCTCTCTTTAATCCTGCATATGTATCAAATCTTAAGTTATACATAAGCATCAAGAACTTCACTAAAGCCAAATACCACAATTTCAAAGTAGATAATATCCTAAGACCAAACAACTTGTTGGTTTCTGTTTTCAATAAAGTATTAAACAAGATATAATATGATTGGGCCTGATTCTCATTATACAACATCTTATTGAGATTTTTGTGAAAAAAAATATATATAAGAACTTCTATATAAATATAGAAGCTGTTGCCCATCTGGCAAAAAAATAAAATAGCTCTCCTAACAAACACATCACACTACTTTTAACATTTGACATCTCCTAACAAAAACATCACATTTTAACATTTGACGTCATCATTTTTAACATTTCGCAATCCCTTGGAGTATCACTACCCTTCAAAGTCTATTAATGTGAGCAAATGTCTATAACATGAGCAAATTTATCATTTGAGAAAGACTTTATGTTGAAAGATCACAATGATCATAAATTATTTTGCATGGAAATTTGGACCATATTGGAATAGATGTACTCCTTGAGTTAATGATGGGGTTAGATCCCAATGAACCCATCAGAGGTTGAAAATATTAGAAGTCAAAAATGTATTTAAGGGGCTGAGGTTGTGGCTCAGTGTTAGAGCACTTGCTCGACATGTGCGAGGAACTGGGTTGGATTCTCAGCACCACATATAAACAAACAAACAAATATTCATCAACAATTAAAATATATATTTTTTTAAAAATGCATTTAGAACATATAACCTACCAAACATCCTAGCTTAGCCCATAGTCCTTAATGTTTCACCTCATGGTCATGGGGCTGACTGGAAACCGTTGCTCCATTACAACACAGCATTATGAGAATATCATTCCACATATTGCTAGCCTGGGAAAGATCAAAATTCAAAAGTCAAAGTAGGTTTCTAATGAACACGTATAGCTTTTGTGCCATAGGAAAATCAAAAAAATCAGAAATTAAATCATTCTAAGTCAGAGAAGGTCGGTTTTTATTGTTGCTATGTCAAAGTATGTCTGTCAAACCCCTACTGTATGCAGAACTAGCTCCCCTTACTTTGTTCAAAAAATTGCTTAAGTTCTAAAACCTTGACAAATGTATGGAGTGATAAATGTTTAGAAAGCTCTTGACACTTTGCCACTCAACCGCTATGTAATTTAATGCAAAATGACATATGAAGTTATACCTCTTTAAAGATGACAACTTATAAATTTAAGAATTCTAAAACCTGTATCTTAATCCATAAAAATCAGAGTTTAAATGGAATTGCTGGCAGCCTAATTTAAGCAGAGAGTGTGAGTGTATACATTTTTGCAAATAATACAAGTTAGATGTAGCTATCTGCGTAGCTAATATTAGATATTATGAATAAAAGAATGTGGAACTGATAATAAGAATGACCTAAAACTGTTGATATTTAAAAATTTATTCAACCATACATAGTAATAATGGACTTTCACTCAACTACTTTTCATATAATATACTAAAGAAGTCATTAATTATTAATAATATGCTACTCATCCTTAACTGTTTATATATTTGTTTTATATTTTCTCTTTAAATTACTATATCACTATCCACAGCAGCATTTTCTTAGATTTTAAAATTTTAGAAAATTTTTTGCTAATTTTAAATTGTTTATTTGTCAGATACTTGTTGAAGCCTGCTAGGTATCAGGAACTGTGTCCCTAAACCTATTTATATCTTATAAATCATATATAAAGGTAAATTAAAACAGTCTTGAGTGGGTTTCTCCAAGAAGTTGATACCTGCCATCTCAGTGATTAATAGGTTTTCAACAGTGGGGAGCATTGTAAACAAAAGGGACTCTTTATTGAGAGGTGCCATGGTCTAATCAAAAGACTCCAAATAGTTCAGTAATATTATAAATAAATGAAATGCCTGTATATTAAGATCTGTCCTGCTATATGCCAGCTATCCTTCATATACTTCTAGAATTTTCACATCAATTAAATAGTTTTAACAAGTCTCATTTTTTAAGTAAACCTAATCTTTGACAATAATTTTTCCAAGATTAAATCCTCAAGTAAGTATTGAACAAAAATGTAAATGCCTTCAAGGCTACTGTGCTTTACACTGTGCCAATTTAATTTTGTTACTACATATATTGGATAATATATTGGATATTTAATAAAAGCTCTTTGAAGATGGTGGTTATCACACTGCCTCTGACAAGAATTTTAAATGCTTGTCTTTTTATATTTCTGTGGTAAATTCCAATATGTATAGTGAGCAAAATAATGTCAAAAAATTTCTCTTTCATGATACGGTAGTATGACCATCACTGGGCAGCCCTGTGAATTTTAGCCCTTCTTAGGAAATAATTTCTCAGCTGTATTCTGTGGCACTCGAATGTTTAGTAGTTGTTAATGGTTAATATGGTAGTGATATATTCTTCTAAATATTTTTGCTAAATTAAGAAAACTAATAATATATTAAAATTTTAAATTAGATTACCTTTATAAATTTATAATTATATCACATAGTCCTCTAGTTATGTTTTCTAAATATTTTAAGTAAAATTAGTACACACGTTATAAAATTTTGATAAATTTGTTTTTTATGCCGGGCACGGTGGCACAAGCCAGTAATCCCAGAAGCTTGGTAGGCTGAGCCTGGAGGATTGTGAGTTCAAAGCCAGCCTTAGCAAATTAGTGAGGCCCTAAGCAACTCAGCAAGACCCTATCTCTAAATGAAAATATAAGAAGGGACTGGGGATATGGCTCAGTGGTTTTAAGTGCCCCTGGTTTCAATCCCTGGAACAACAACAACAAAAGAAAGTTATTTATAAATTTATAAAAAGGATAATCATACCATATCAGAAACTCACATGAAATTACACAACATATATGCATGTGTTTGATCTGTCATTACTGAAATATGTCATAAATTTAAAAACCACTAATTCTAAATATAAGATATTCAAATATTATTATATTTTGCACATCTGGATCTATTCTAATCATTTCATATACAAATTCATCTGTGAAACCAGTTTTTTTTTTTCACCATAATTCAAATACATAGCATCATGTCTCTTGAGAACATAGTATAGAGCATTATATTTTTGCAAATGACCTGTGTGGTCAAGCACATTTGGAAAATACTGCCACAGAGCATTCCACCACTTGAAAGATGGTAAAAAGGGACCCAAGACAAATTACAGCAAATAATGATTCATTCATACAACTTTTTCTGATACCAATTAGCTGAATATTAAATCATGATTGAAATGCTGCCATATTGCACAGCATTACTACATAAATTGCATGTGTTTGGGGAGCTTTTATAATTTTATTGTGCAATTGTCCTTGGTTTTTCAAAAACTGGAAATTTTAACTTTACATATGACTCTTGTTATAAACATGCTTACCATTTATTTCTGGAGCTAAAAGCAGCAGACCTTTAACAACTTGTATTTTTTACCCCCAGCAATGCATCTATTTGGCCTCAACTGGCAGTTACAGCAGACTGAAAATGACACATTTGAGAATGGAAAAGTGAATTCTGATACCATGCCAACAAACACTGTATCATTACCTTCTGGCGACAATGGTAAGAGAAAGAATTAATGTATCCTGTGTTTATCTTTTAACATCCCTTTTCCATAAACTGATTTTTAGCCATGCTTACGTCCAATTTATATGGGAGAGAGAAAAGGTTTGGAAATTACAGATATCATCTTTTTATGAGTGATCTTTATTAATTTACTTAAAAAGTTGAAAATTCACATTTTTATCATAGGAATACTATGATTTTCTGCCTTCTGATTTGATGGGTAGGCTTTTCTGCCTTTGCCTCCTGCAAGTGTCTACTGAGTTTTATTTTTAGTCTACAAATAGATTATAGTCCTGTAAATGACCTCTTATATTACCTTGAATATATCATTCTCTTCATTCAACTTGTATGTGATGTTGGAAGTGATGTTGGAATAGTATATTAATTTTATTATAAAAGCCTTGAAATGCAAAACACATTAAAGGATTATAATTTATGACCTTTCCTCTGGTTGCCCTTTCTCTAAACCTGTAAGAGTTTGCATTTTGGGCTAACACAATTTTTAATCAATTGACTGAATTAAAAATCAAATTTAAGTGAATAGAGAATACTGTGTTTTATTTTGCCGGTGTACACACCCAGAAAAATATATACAGGCATATGTATATTTATAATATGTATACTTGTATATTATTTATGTATATACATATACATACATGTCTTGGCATTGGTATCTTAGATGTTTTATAAAATATGCTAATACTTTATATCTCAAAGCAGCCTGATCAAGATATCTTCATTGTCAACTGATACATTGTTTGCCTTTAAGAATTTCTCTAGCACTTCTTCCTCTTTGTTTCTTTGTATCTAGTGTATTTATATTTTACTTTGACATCAGTTATGTCCATTTCATGTGGCTAGTTCCTCTGCAGGACTGAGAGGAAACTAGTACATATTTAAAAAACATATGTGCTGCTATTTTACATGTACCCATTTACTATGACTAACGCTTTTTAACATATTTTTGTTCTTTGCCTTCCCATCTTTTTATTTTAACAATTTTACTAGATGATACTTCTCTGCCTCCTTAGGGAGGTTGTAGAATTTTATGACATTAAATCTTCAAATAATAATGAGTGCCTCCCCAAGTGGAGCCTTTTCATACAAAGTTCTACATGTGCTGAAAGAACTATAAGCTGGTGACTGACATGTCACCACAGCTTAAGCAACCAAGGGCAATCACTGTGCAGTGAGTTCATAGGGGTGAAGAAAAACTTTCATAATTGAAATGGCAGGTGAGAAATTTCAATTACATAAACATTAATTACCTTAAACACTCATTTGATTTTATACATTGATAACACACATAAGAACAAATCAAGTAAATATATAGAAATCAGGAATATTTATTTTGTTTATATTGATGGATATTCAGACTATCCAAGTAGTTGATTCCTGTGAAAAAGCTCAGATGGTACTTATTTATCACGCACATAGAGAACTTTTTTACTGACTGAAGAAATTGTAATTATGCTAAAGAGATAAATGCTTATTATGGATGTTTTGTTTATTTTACAATACCCTAACCTTTTATTATGATTAAAATGAACATAGAGTATGGCTAATTAGTTTCACAGTACTCGGAAAGTGTGATACTGAGAAAGCTGGGGATTCAGAGCTGTACCCCCAGCCTGGGGCATTGGGTCCTGGTATTTTGCCAGGAAATATGTCTGCTCACATCAGCATCCTCAGCTCACATAAGCCCATAGTGAAATCCTAACTCTTTCCCCTATTTACTTTATAACCTCAGGCAAAGTGTAGTTCATATTGGCAAGAGAAGTTTAGGGCAGCTCTGGAATGGACAGCCTAGTATCATATCAGCTTCAGAGGGTTAGAATGTACACATGAACATGGCTTCAGAAATCTCTATAGAACTGGAGTCCTCTAAAACCATGACTTTTAAACTACTAACCATGACTGCAATAAGAAATGCATGTCACATTAAAACCAACGTACATGTACACATATATCTGAAATATTTCCTAAAATAATCCTTATCCTTATTTTGTGAAGTGTACCTTTGTGTTTGCTATTCCATTTGATTACATTTCCCATTTTTAACAAATACTAGTTTTAGCTCACTAAAGTAACAACAGTTTTATTCCCCTTCTCTCAGATGGGCTGAAGTTCCCCTATATGATCATAGAGTGTCCTGTATATAGTTAATGTGTGCCTATCCAGCAACTTCAGGGACATGTATTCAAAGTACCTTCATCCTAACTGTGTTTATTTAAAAAAAAAAAAAATCTCTCACGTAAGGGATAATTAACAGATAACCCAGAATCAGTTAAATACACTAGAGAACTGATCCTCTGACCTACCAATGGGATCAGGATATTTGTAGAAATTTCTCTTCCTTTAAAGAAGGCTCTGTCTGGACTCAGAGGTTGTCCAAAATTTGACCTAAACACAGTCACTTGTCTTCTTCCTTATTTCTCAAGTAACCGTAAATCACAAGGCGATCTTATTTCCATTTTTACTGGTAGAGTGTCTTATTCCTAAACTTATTGACCTGAGGTACAGAGGAGCAGAAAGGGACTCTATTTGCAAGAAGGAAAGTCCCTAAAACCTACTGCTTTGAGAACTGCATGATGAACTTGCCAGGTCTGTGCACCACACCATGCTACTTCCAATTTATAAAGTGTCCAAGGAAGCAGATCACGTTGTCTATTTAGAAATTTCAGATAACAACCCTTGAGAAAGCCTGAGAATTCTGAACAAAGCTCACTAGGAGAATTAACTGTGTTAAGCATAATGAGAAAATTGCTTCACAGCTTCTAAATGCAATCCTTGTATTTGTGCCATGCTATTTTATTCTTATTTTGTAAATATAATACTAAGGAACAATCATTGTGCTAATGTTTCAGTAAACTCCCTGCTTGCCTTTAAGTTAATATGGAACCAGAGCTTCTAAATGGTACTTAGTATCTAAAAGAAGAATTTATCTTATATGCCATGATCCTTTACTGATTATTCCTGAGACCTTTTGTGACTACAAATTTAAAAATGAGGTATCACAAGTGTAAGGGTCTCAGACAAAACAGATGGAAATGGACAAAGTGAATAAATAAATAAGAATAAAGTTTGGAACACAAATAGTCTTTCTAGAAACTAAAATTATTCCCCTGGATCAAGGAATTCATTTAGCCTAATGTACTAGAAAAAAAATCACAGACTTAAACTCAAATTCTAGCTCCTTCCTTTATTTACTTTGTAACCTTGAACAAGTTACTTAACCTCTTTGAGCCTCAATTTCCTCACATGTAAAGAGGGAATAGTAGTACCTATCTCTTGGCTCACCAACTTCTACAGTCTGGCAATCCAACTATATTTCCCATGTAAAGTTCTCTGCCCCACACTTCCCAACAATTATTTAAAATTTTCCTACTATAACTTACAGTCCTCTCTCAACAAATGACTTTGCATTGGGTTGAACAGAAAAATAGAAGAAGGAGCTCTTTTGATTTCCTGTAAACAAATCTCCATTCCTGTATGTATGTGGGTCTATCCTTTCACCATTTTCTCCCCATATTCAAGGTCATTTATCCCAAGAGTACTCCTGATTCCATTCTGTGTCTTTAAAACTACCCCCATCTACTGACCCTGCCCAGTCATTTGAACTTCTCAGAGTTTCTCACATTTTAGGGGGGAAAAAAATCTCCCTTGCAGCCTCCTACTCCAACTCCACCAAGTCTTGCTCTTTTTTCTTACAGCCAGTTTCATGAGCACAGTCTGTTTATTCCCTATATCCACCTGTTCACCTTCCACTTACTGATATTCCAGTCTGGTTTCTGCAGTGTTCCTGTCTCACGACTCTCCTCTGTCACCACCACTTTTTGACACTGATATCTTCCAGGGTTATCCATTGCCATGTCAATAACACCAGGGAATACTCTTCACTGTTTATCATATTTGAGTTCTTGATAGCATTTAAAAGTTAACCAATTATTCCTAATTGAGATGTTCTTTTCTCTGAGCTTCTGTGATACCTTATTCACTGTAACTTCCTAACAATTGTGGTAGGAACATCTCAGTTTGTTTAGTTGGTTCATCTCCCTCTACCTGATCCCTAAACATTATTCTTTGTCAGGACACTGTTCTTTCATAATATAATTACTCTGGGTTCTCTCATCATCTCTTCTGTCTTTAGTTACCTATTATGTGCCATTGACTCCCAGATCAATAAGTCCAGCCTAGCTTGCTCTCCTCAGCTCCACACATCAACTGCATAAAAATCTATCCACATTTCTTTGGAACATCTCCACTTGGGTGTCTTCCAAGCATCTCAAACTCCATGTGTCTAAAACTGACCCATCAACTACTTTGGAGATCTATTACTATATAACAAACCATACAAAAAACTTAGTTTACAAAAACAATTCATCGTCTCTCATAGTTCTGTCAATTAACTGGGCAAGTTCTTGCATTCTTACTTGGGATTCCCATGCAATCACTCCCAGATGTCAGCTGGGGCTTCTGAGGCTTCTCAGAGTTGAAGTCCAGGGAGGCTCACTCACATGGCTGGCAACTGATGCTGTCTGTAGATTCAACCTCAGCTCTACTGTGGCTGTCAACTGGAGGGCCTGAACATGACTTTCCATGTGACTTGAGCTTCTCAGAATACTGTAACTGGTTCTGAAGAGAAGCATCCCAAAACAGAACTTCTGAGGTCTCAAAAGAAACTACAAGTCTTCTCGTGACCTAGCATCAGATATTCTTAGATATTACTTTTATTACATCCCATTGGTCAACCCAGCCTCATGGTAAGGGGAGGTAAGCCCCTCTTCTGGAGGAGAAATGAGGAACACATGCCCCAAGGGCATTTTGGACGGGAGTTAGTGTTGTGGCCATCTTAGTAAAACATGATTACCACATCATCTTTCTTTCCAAATGTGCCTCTCTTTCAGGGATATCTGGGTCAGGAAATAACATTGTCATTGACCTAGTTTACTGGTCTGGAAGTTTAGGAGTCATTCCTGACTCCTCCTACTCTCTCATCTCTCATATTTAATCAATCACTAAGTCCTGACAAATCTAACTCCATAACCTCTTTTGAATCCTATCATTTTTCACCTGAATTATAACAGCCAATTATCTATACTGTCTCCAGTCTTGCTCATCTATTCTTCAAGCACAAATGTGAAATAACAATACCTCACCAGATCCCTTGGTGACCTACATTCTAGTCACATGCCTTTAAATGACGTACAAGGCTCTCCACAATCTGGCTGCTCTTTGCACCACACTGCAATATAGAAACTATAGCAGTGAGATATAAAAAGTATAAACTCTTGAGCCAAATCACCTGATTTCCTGTCCTAGTTCTAATCATTAGTGCCTGTGTTACTTGAAACAAGTTACAGGAATTCTTCTCTTTTTTTTAAGTTTCAGCTGTGTTTTTATTAATAAATTTTTTAAGTTGTTGATGGACCTTTATTTATTTGTTTGTTTATTTTGTTTATTTATATGCAGTGCGGAGAATCAAACCCAGTACCTCACATATGCTAGGCAAGCACTTTACCACTAAGCCACAATCCCAGCCCATCAGTGCTTCTTTGTGTCTAGTTTTCTCATCAATTGAAAGGAACTAATACTATTCACCTTACAGAATGGTTTTGAGTAGTCAAATTAAATGGTTTAAATGGTGTATAGCCCATAATAAATGCTTAGAAAATGTTAGTGATTATTTACTATTTAATATATACTCATTGCTGAAGTATAAGGCAAGGATCATTTTTCCACTGCTCTGTGCCAAACTCTTAGCAGTTATTGGTCTGTAATAGGTGCTCACAGAGTATTTGTTGAACAAATGAGTGAAACTGATGTGATATAAAGGGCCAGCACAGTACCTTGCTTAAAGTATATACAGAGCAAATACTGATGTAGTATAGTGGTTAAGAACTGAAGCCCTGCCATTCACCAGCCTTTATGCAAATTACCTTCTCTTACTTCCTGTCCCTTTATAGGATAGTAGTGAGGTTTAAATCAGCTAATACATGTAGAGTGCCAAACAGTGATATCTATCAGTAATTATTAGTTTCCCTTTTTCTATAATTTAAGATTATATATTTGTAATTTGTAGCAAAATTCTTAAGAAGACAGACCTTTGAATTAGCATCAATAATTTTCTCTAAAGCAGTAATAGAAGCCCTTATCATAAGTTATTTATGTTTTTAGTTACTTGGGTTTTATGAATTATTTTCCTTTGAATGAATAGTATTGTTTCACTTTACAGTATTTATTGAGCATATATTATGTGATATACACTGAGTGAGGTTCTGGAATATAGAAAAGAAAAAGAAAAAAAAATGACAGTCACAGTTGCCATTCCCAGACCATGAGGATTTCTAGACAAGGAAGAAATCAAGCAAGCAATTGCAATGAATTAGAAAATGTACACTAGGGGAAAGTGGAGGTATGGTACCATGACAGGACATCTCAGCAGCAGAATTATTGGAAGGGGTAATGATATGAATGCCAAAATTTATTGGAGGATAATTGAGGATAATATAAGATTAAAACAAAAGGCCATAAATTCTGGTTTGTATAACTATGGCAAATGACTTTACCAATCAAAACAAGAACAACAACAACAAAACTCCTTTTATATGAGTGCAAATTGAAAAGCTATGGATGTGTGCATATGTGCATGTAGATGATTTATCCTATTTAAAACAATATTAGTTGCTTTTTAAAGTTTACATTTCTGTTCATCATGTATCGATTTTTTTCAAATATAATGTGACAACTTCAGATTTGATATTTTAACATGTTAAAGATTGCCTTGTGACTTGAAGAAATGTGCCTAACAGGACTGCTGCAAGAACACAGAATTTTATTCAATATTGTTCATAGTATTTGTGTTATTATAATATATAATAGGTCCTTAATTAGATGCTATATTGATTTAGTCCCTTAAACTATGTTTACAATTAGCCATTTTATTTTACTTAACTTGTGATGTAATACTCTGAGTGTTCACAGTGTTAAGTTATGGCATGCAATTTTTTTTTTTTTCAAACCCTATGTTCTCTCAAAGATCTCAGAGTCGAGGTATGAATCCAAGGTTAGGTCACAGAATTAGAGAGTGGACTATCAAAATTTCCACAAATGCCTAATTCTGCTTCCTGTCATCTTAATCATTAGTGCCTCTGGGACCTACAATAATGACATTAACATTTACTGTCTTCAACAATTTCAGTTACACTTTGATGATTGAGTTTTATTTTCTGCCTTCCCATTTTAATCTTTATAGGCTTGTTTAACATCCTCATAGGCAGATAGCAAATCAATGATGTGTATAGAAAAATGTTTAGTGTTTTATAACTTCCAGTGATTTTCTGATGTCACAAAATAATCTTTAAACAGATACCAAACCCCCTAATTACCAATATGATTTTAAATATACTATTTTGTCCTTGTAACATCTATGGTTGATAAACTAACATCTACAAAATGTTTTTCAGAGATCAAAGTACTTCTTAAAAGACTTTCTTTCAAAGTCCATGTTACTGATGTGTTTTCACGTGAGCTGGGTATCACAGAAGGAGATGGATAACAATAGCCTGTGCACATGGTCCCTTTCTGGTTTCACACACTGACAACTGTTATTTTAAGACATTAATAAGACTGTTGTGACATATCGTTACTGATGAAAGGAAAAAAATCACAGTTAGCAGGTGAAAAGACTGCTAGTGGCTCCCACAGTCAAGCACAACAGGACATGTTTAAAAAACCTTCAAGATGGTACCCTGGTGTGTGCGAAGACTTGGTTCATCTCACTCTCACTGTGAAGGCTTTAATTGGTTTGATTCCTAAGCCACAAGCATTGAGTTTAGAATAACTACAGGACACTCCATTCCCCTGGCTCTGTGTTTTCCTCCATTTTTCCTTCTTTTTCTCTTAGTACACCCTGCAGACAACCTTGGTATTTCCTATGATCATTCCTAGGTTTAGACTGTAGGGGTTTATGGAGGTAGTGATCTCAGTGAAGGAGGATGAAAGCCCTGAGACTGGCCTTCCTTTATTTCCTCTGAAGCCAAAGTTTTCTGGAATTCAGAGCATGATGAAAGACTTCTGTGTCCAGCTTTTATCTAAGAGGACTGATGAACTTCAGAGGAAAGGGTTGTGCAAGTATTTACAAGTTTATCAAATTGTGTCAGTGGCTCACTGACTCCCAGGTGTGTTCACAATCAATAAAGAGCATTTGAAAAATACTAACAGGAATGACCACACTTGACTTGGCCAAATTAGAGAAGCTCTCTGACTTGAAAGGCAACAGGACAGATTTTTTTTTTTTTTAAAGACAAAGACACTTTAATCCCCTGATATTCAAACTAGAGGTCTATGTGGAAATGTAACACTAATCTAAGCTGCCGCTTTGGTGGATTTAAGCAGAGAAAAGTCAGCAATGTCCTTACATTTCTACATCACTGATCATTATGAAAGGTCAGGTCTGCATCTACCTTTTAGAAAAGGCATGTTCTCAGACTTTAATTCAAAATAAATTCCTTCTAAATAATGTAATAATTTGAAGCAAATAGAAGTTGACAGGCACCTAGAGATGAGATTCGTGTTTCATAGGAAGAGCTAGAATACACATGTGATCTATCTTGTTCTTGTGCTCCTTTTAACACAATATCTATACAAATTGAAATAGAATTTTAAAAATTTCCTGAGACCATATAAATGTGTTTCTTAAAACATTTTCTGTATGGAATTGTGCTTACAATTCTTAGTTTTAATAATTGAGTGAATGTGACCTAGTTATTATATAAATATGCTAAAGTTTTAATAATTATGAAACACAAAGATTGGAAATGTATTGGCAAAGTCTTTACAAATAAGATGAATGAAAATTTTTTCAAAGCTTATATATATGAATATTATTTAAAGAATAAAGCAGAATTCTTTATTATTTCTTTTCCTGTTTTCCCTTTTTATAAATATAAACATGATAAATCTTGCTGCAAAATAAGTAGGAATGGAAATATTTTTTTTTAAATGAAGCTGTTCAATTCTTTGCAAACCTCACTAGTCAAATGTCAAAAAATCACATTGCGATCTGTTTCCTAAAAGTATGTTTAGTGCCCTATAAGCGGACAGTGCCTTCCCATTTTTCCTTCAGTTTTACTGAAAGCAAAGAATCGGCAACTACCTATGTTGAAAAAGACTTGGTGAACAGATTTTAGCATCAACCCTTTTCTATCTTTGTGTGGTAAACCAAAAATGGCATTTCCAAGGCTTAGCAAAATACTAATTATCCTGTTATTCTTTTACATAGCAGCACTGTTGAGTATATTCAAAATGGAGTGGAAAATGGAACTATTGTACATTGTAACTCACCTTTACCATTATAATGGTTTTGAATACCTTCAATAACATTAGGTGATTTAAATATATTGATTTCATGAGTCCATTTAATTTGTGGGAAATACCCATGATATAATTTAACTAGAAGATCCAGTAGTCATTAAAACCAAACTTAGTTTGTGACAGAAAAAGAAAAAAAATCTGACGTTTTTTTCAGTTCAAATAGAATTATCTGCACTTTGTCAAAACTATCTCAGTTCTGAATTCTTGTTCTAGATAACATATTTTTCAGTTCAAGTAAATTAATATGCATTTTATCACAACCATCTCAGTTCTGAATTCCTGCTCTAGTTAGATAGCCAGATAAAGCACAAATCCTTGCCATAAGCTTAACAATTAGAATAAATAAAGCATTGCTGCTTTTAACATCTCTTACTTTCTTGGTCATCCTTAAACTCTTCTGCAGACCAAAGACATTCTTTGGCAATGGTTAAAGGTAGGTGATAAGGCCTTAGTTACTCCTCCTCTTGATAGATTGACTTTTGAACATGCCAATATCCTGAATACCCCATTTTTAACCCCACACTTTGCCCTTGATGGAAATACATGTAAGACAGAGAGACAGAATCCCTAATTCCTGCCTTGGGTTTATGGTGCTGTGAGTATAGGAGGCTTTACCAACGTAAATACTTTAAATTTTGCCTTTGGATTGCTGGAAGCTCACGATCCATGTCAGATGTTAGATGTGCGAGAATTGTACCTTTGTGTTGTAAAGAAAGTCTACATGTGGAAGTTGAGATTCTAGAAATTAATTTCCTTAAACCAGTCTATCCTTTTCCTCATTGGCTGTCTAAGTGTACCTGCATAGGGAAAACAAGCCATCCGTCCTCTGATTGCCCACCACAGCCATCAACAGGGAAGGCTTCTGTGAGTTCCAAAGGTGCGGGAAGTTGTCCTACCAGCAAGCAAGCATTGCTGTAGATGACTCCAACTGGATTCCTCACCTCCAAGTCACTTGTGACACTATCTCCCTGGAGACAGAGTCAGAGTCCAGTGATAGCTTAGTCCCAAAGTCTGCCCCCTGCCTTTCTGCTGCTAATCACAACCCTATGCTGCTTTACCTGTGTTCTAACTTACTAGCTACAAATTGGGGTTCCCACAACCCCTTCTTGGGTCCAGTTAACTTGATAAGATGACTTACAGGACTCAGGGAAACACACTTACTGAGTCATTGCAAAGAATACTGCAAAGATCACAGATGTAGAGATGCAGAGGGTAAGGTGTGGGAGAATTGGCCTGGCCCTTCCAGGAACTGCCACATGCTCAGGGCTCTTTGATCCTTGTCCTTTTGGTGTTTTATGGAGAGTCTGTTACATAGGAACGATTAATCAAATCATTATCCATTGGTAATTAACTTTCTCCTCTCCCCGCAGATTGGGAGGTGAGCCTGAAAGTCCCAGCCCTTTGATCCCTTCTTGATCTTTCATATGAACAGTCCCCTTCCTGAAGCTACATAGGGCCAGCCATCTATCAATCACTTCAGTAGTGTACAAAAAGACACTATCACTTCAGAGATCCCAGGGATTTTAGGAGTCATATTTCAAGAAATGAGGATGAACATCAAATGTGTTTTTTACAATAATATTGCCCCAGGGTTGTAACCACCCTTGTTTGAAAACCCCTATGCTATATGACATCCGTGGACACATTGAGCTGTAAAATTCTATTACATTATGATTTAATTAGGCCTTTTTATTACAGGCAGGAAAAAAAATTATCATAACCACTACTGCCCCATTCGAGCACATCCAATCAACCTTGTTTGTTTTGTTTTGTTTTGTTTTGCTGTTGTTTTACAAATGAAACAACCCTCTTTCTGAAAAGAAGCACCTGTTAAATTAGCTATGAGACTAATTGGGTAAGTAGATGCACTTATTGGCACAACAATTGGTCCTCATATCATTTCAGTGAGACAGATTTTTAACACCTCAAAATCAATAAATGAAGACAGCAACAAAGCAAAAATTACCTAGCTATTAAATTACTTTGAGATAGTGAAAGCTCAAACCCTAGAAGTCAAAACTTGATTACTGTTACCAAAGCTAATACACTTGAGTAAAGATGTTTTGGGGGAATAAAAATTCTGGGATTAGTACCAGTTGTGTTTACCATCTCTCAAACCACAGGTATGCTATTAAAACTTTTAAAAATCACTTACAGTAGCAATAGGTAGGATCAACACTCGAGAGTAGATTAAATTATATAAGCTTCAAATAGTAATAATAGAACTTGTTAATAACAATAAATTATAATAAAAGTGTAGAAGTATATAAACTGAATGAATTAGTCCAAACATGAACTACATCCACATTTAAATGGGATATGTGTACTAATAAATTTCTGTGGGGAAGAAGACTACCATTGCCCTCAATATATTAAGAACTATTTTATGTGGAAGTCAACCAAAAGACAGAAACTTATTAGGGATTTATTATAAATTGCCACACAAAGCATGATATGTTGTAGCATCCTTTGGCATTTTTTTTTAATAAAAACTGATCATTCCTTCTTGATAAAAATATAACTTTATGTCCTAAAATTATGACTCTGTAGATTCTGTAGTATAGTTTAATGAGTTAATATATCTGATTTTGTGTAAAATCAGTGAATAGATTTAAAACTTAGTAATTTAAAGTATTTTTTTCTAACAAAGAGCAAAGTTTCTACTGATGATTTGGAACATGGTTTCAGAATTATGCAGCCCTCCATTTCACTGTGCAGTAACCCTTAATTTGAGAACATAATCTACTTCTCTGAGCCTTAGTTTCCTCATCTCAAAACATCAAACTCATAGAGTTGGTCTTGAAATTTAATTTAAATATGCAGGTAAAACTACCTGTCATGTCATATGTTCTCACCAAAGATCGATTCCATCTATCTTCCCCCTCCTTGATCCTCTCAGTGAGAACTCATTCATGACAAATGTAGGTTCCTGTACAGAAGCATCATAAATGAAAAGTAGAAATTGATCTCAAGTACTTAAAATTTTCACTAGGTAAAACAAGATGTCTATTTAGATCAAAAGCAAAAATAGTGTCTAGGTGGTAGATTATATTTTTCTTTCATTTAACTCTATTCTAGTTTTGCTAAAGTGAATGTATATTATTATAAAATAAATGTTAAAATTTCTTTGAATGTTGCACAGTTTATCATCTAAGAGTTGGTACATGAAAAATCACACTGATGACTGTAACTCGACTTCAAAATTTTATTCCTTATAGCACTTTATATTACTAAATTGGTTCAAGAAAAATAGACCTGGTAGCTGAAGGACTGTTAAGTGCCATGATTATGGACATCGAGAATGAAGAGAGGAAGTAAAATTGCAAATAATGTCTTTTTATTAAGCTTTCTGGTATAACCCCCTTCTGCCTCTTACCTGGGTTATTATGACTATATTCTCACTGGTCTCTCCATTTCCAAGCTTCCTACACCACTACACTTTAATGTCCTTGAAACAATGATTTCATTTCACCTTTAGCCTGCTCAGAACCTTTAATGGGTCTCCATTTAGCTGTAGCTGTCCTTTGCAACTGATGGAACATGTGTCATCGTAGGGTGCAGTAGTCCAGGTAATAAGCAATCCTAACATTTACTAGAAATATACTCTACTCAAACCTCACATTTTCCTGAAAGAATGAATTTATGTGAATTACTCTACACCCTATCAGCAAAAAATCATGTATCTGCCTTCCTTAGCTGATTGTGAAGCTTGCTTTTTAGTAATCTTGAATTTTGGTTCTCTCAGTTACCACATACAACACACACACACACACACACACACACACACACATACATAAACAAGTGGCTTTGTGCCATTGAAATACCATTTACCTAATAAGTCTTCTTCAAGTAACTATTTTAAAAACATATCATAAATGATATGCATAGTAATAAAATGCTAGTAAATATAATACATCCTTGGGGGAAATGGTATAATAATGCTCTTTGATAAAGTGAAAATACATACAGAATATAAAGTATAAATACAATATTCTTTAACCTGATATTCAAGGCCCTCTACAAACTGATAACAGTTTCTCTTTGCAGCCTTGTCTCCCATTATTCCCATGGGACAAACCTATTAATGTTTTTTATTCATTCAGTACTAAGATCCAGCCACTGCAGGAACACTACTCTATCATACTCATGTAATCCTTACAGTAATCCAGTGATCACATTACCTTCCCTATTTTCCAGTGAGATTTAGTGTCAAAGGTTTAGTCTCTTCTATAAGGTCACTATGCCAGTCAGTATCAGAACCAGGATTCAAACTCAGGTCATCTAATTCCAAACCCAGTGTTCCTCTTTCCTGGCCAGATGGATTTCTTTGCTCACCATTAGGCTAACACAAGTTCATTTCCACAGTCATTTTTTAAATATAATGTTTCTCCCCACTCAGAAATGTTGTTCTACCTGTCCTTTGAAGTGCAGCCTACAGTGAAATCCCCTTCCTCTGACCCTCAGTCATACATTGCTTTAGATTGTCACTTAATTTATCAATTCATAGGTGTTGTCTCCTTAATCAGGTTATTAGCTGATTGATGGGGGGAAAAATGTCAGCTGCAGGAAATAATCTCTAAGATATTATCGTTTAGTTTATATTTCTTGTTATCACCTCAGTGCTATGTCCCTAGAAGACATTCTATAAAAATGAACTCAATGTCAAACTAATGATTCTTTACAGATAGAAGACTTTCTCCTTTGTCATTAGTACTAGTTTACAATTCTCACATTTGAAATTAAGTCCTCAAGATTTTGAATTATCAACTTCTCTAGAGGCTATATTCAATTTAATGTTTTCTTAAATAATGACAAAATTGGTAGGTCAATTTTGTCATCATTTTAAGAGGTATGAGAGGTTAATTTGCCAGTTTCATTCTGATCCTCAGTTTTCATGGACCCTTTCTACATAAGAACCAGTGGAGTTATATGTTTCCATTTATTGGTAAATTGTAAAGCTTCTTTTATTCCTAACCTCCATAGAGTAATTGAGGAAGAACTCTCGTCTAAGAGGTGAAAGGAGAATGCATACCAGAAAAAAAAAAAAAAAGAGGAATCTTGGATCTGTTTTCCAGAATGAGGCAATACAGGAAGAGAGGTAGTCTCTAAGAGCAGGCAGGGACCAGGGAACAGAGTCCTTGTTCCTGTGGATTGAAAGTTAGTGGGAGGAATGATGTCATAGGCCCACTAAGGCAAAAGGTCAAGTGTGAAATGAGAATCAAAAGGAAGAGGAAAAGTCGTGACAGCCTACATTAAAAACTGAGAATTTCAACTTGTCCTTCTGTCCCTTCACCTCACAGTGTCCCCTTTGCCCCTTCTCTACCTTCCTTTATACATCTGATTTTTGATTCATCTGTTATATAGCTTAGAGAGGGCCAAATGAATCAGGGCCATTGATTGGTTTTGTTGTTATTTACTTTGACTGGTTTGGAAATCTCCATAATCCATTCTGCCTTAATTTACACTTTGCAGTGTTATAGTAAGGTTAGAATAACTGACAAATACCAGTCTTAATCTCTTCCAAGAAATAACAAGACGTAACTCTTGTAAGATAATTATGTTTCAAATGATCAAGAAAAACTGTAGGTGTGAAAACAACTTCCATAATAGGCATACCTGAGGGGAAGTCAAAGAATTTTGGCTTAAATATCTTAATGTGTTAAATCAGAGTTAGTAAAACAACAATATCTAACAAAAAAGCTGTTCTATGAAAGCATTTAATTTATCAGAAGATGAAATGCATGAGCATTTCGTGAAAATAGCTTTTGGAAAATAAACCTGTTTTATTTTCTATTCTTCATCGATGGATCTTTCACATTCAGGAAAATTAGGTGGATTTACACAAGAAAATAACACCATAGATTCTGGAGAACTTGATATTGGCCGAAGAGCAGTTCAAGAGGTTCCTCCTGGGATCTTCTGGAGATCACAGCTCTTTATTGATCAGCCACAGTTTCTGAAATTCAATATCTCTCTTCAGAAGGATGCATTGATTGGAGTATATGGCCGAAAAGGCTTACCACCATCCCATACTCAGGTAAGTGCAAGCTGTATTGTGAAGAAAATGGAAAGTGTTCGTTTGCATTTTTACAAGCTGCTTTGATTCCTGCCAGGCCCAGTGGCACACCTGTAATCCCAGCTACTCAAGAGGCCAAACAGGAGAATCACAAGTTTGAAGCCCCCCTTTTAATTTAGAGACCCTGTTTCAAAATATATATATATATATATATATTTTTTTTTTTTTTTTTTAAAGAACTGGGGGATATAGCGCACTATTAAAGCACCCCTGGATTCAATCCCCAGTACCAAGAAGCAAAGTTATTCCTTTTCTTAAGTTCAGCTGTTTGATTAACCAACCACTTTTGAATTACTATAGAAAGAAATCAGAATGGAGCTCATATACTTGGTTTGAGGTTTTGGTATCAGTAATAGGAAGAGCTCAATTTTCTTTCTGAATTGCTTTGATCATTACTGATTGATGAAAAATTGCTAAAATTTGTGAGTTACTTAATAAACATTGATTGAGCATCACCTGTGAACCTAGTAAAGCAGGACAGATTTTCTGAAATTCTGTGATAATTTCAGATGATCTCATGCCTTTTATGTAATAGATGTATAACAGATTCATTCTGTTGAAAGTGTATTGTTTAAAAACTTATGTCACATTTACTCTGAGTGAAGAAATAATGGGACATGAACATGATGATATGAACTTCATCAATTCAAGCCTCTGTTCTTCTAAAAGAATGAACTTGAGATAAATAGGCAAAAGAACTTCCATAGAAAACCAAGTATAAATCCCAGCTTTTGAGATCTGTCTCAAAATAAAATAAAAATGAAAAGGGCTGGGGATTTAGCTCAGTGATAGAGCACTTGCTGAGCATGTACAAGGCCCTGGGTTCCATTCTGAGCAACATGCATGCGCGCACGCACACAAACACACACACACACACACACACACACACACACTGGAGAGTTTTCATGTATATTTTATGTAGTGTAATGTATGAGAAATGCTTTTCTCTATAACCTAGGAACATAAATTATGAAGAAAAACTGATCAGATACTACTAAAGAAATAATATCTTCAAAGAAAGATGAGTAAGAAAATTTCTAGCCTACTTTCTCTAATGTCATCATGGATCAGGTTCATAGATATATGTGAAGTTTATGGCTGTGAAATTTTTGAATACCATGCTGTAGTATATTCGTTTTTCCTACCTGTATTATTAAAGTAAATGCCTTGGATCCCTGCACATCAAATACTTCTTACAGTGTACTTGTGTCCAATTTTCAATTTTAGATTTGATTTCAGTTTGTGTTTTAGGTGACACCAGGATGTAATAAGCAGATTTTCTTAAATAGATGTAGGCCTCTAGAATTTTAGTTATAACAGATAGATTGCATTAGCCTAGGGAATATTCTAGCAATAGTCTAGAGAAATATTAAAAAATATTTTTCCACTGAAACCACATATAAATTTAAATTATTTTTCCTTATTCAAGGAATATACCTCTAAGCTAAGCATAGCAGTGAGCATGCAACTCATAAATTCCAGAAAAATAACTTAAGATAAAAAATTATCTATTGTGTTCTACACTTGACAGTTTTATTTAAAGGGGACATGGCTAACATTTTACAAGTTATATATAACTTGCCAATTTTCTGTCACATGACAAAATACCTGAGAAAAGCAACTTAAAGGAGAAAAGATTAATTTTGGATCACAGTTTCAAAAGTTTCAGTCCATAGTCACTTGACCCCATTGCTGAGGGTTTATGGTGAGGCAGAGCATCATGGCAGGAGTGTGTGGTAGAATAAAATTGCATATATCGTGGTTGCTGGGAAGGAGAAAGAGAGAGAGAGAGAGAGAGAGAGAGAGAGAGAGAGAGAGAGAGAGAGAGGTGTACAAGGGGGGTATGGGCAAGATATATCCTTAAAGAACATGCCCCCAGTGACCTACTTCCCCCAACCAGGCCTCCCTTTCTAAAGTTTCCACCACTTCCCAATAATACCACCAGTTGGAGACCAAGCCTATAGCTCATGGTCTTTGGGGGACATTTCAGATTCAAACCATGATAGTATGTAAGATAAGGATTTAAAAGATACATTTTCAGGTTTTCTCATAATTCTTCAGTAATTTAAATACAATGCACATGATAACTGCTTTTCTACCACAATATATGTGTTCAAGTAGGATCTTGCATTTTCTTAAGCCTCACCATTATTAGAGTTCCTTCCTCTGGTTTATTCAGATCAGCAGAGCAAACAACTGTTTCTGAGTTCCGTGTTTAAACATGAAATATGCTATACAGTGGCCCAAATTGAACATTCCTCTGTTTCTGGGGAACATTAAATAAATCAACTTGAAATAATTAAAATTGGCCAGCCATTCAGAATAGTCACTTGAGTTTTGAAAGTCTTTGTGACCCTTTATAAAACTGTCCATTTGATTGCTGCCAAGGAATCAATTGACTTTCTTCTCTCTGATGCCCAATTCATCCTCCTGGAGAGTCAGAAATCTAATGAAGCAATTCAAGCTTCACACTTGTACATGCTATGGCATGTTAGTGCACTTGCAATGAAGGTTGTTTTAAAGTAGGGGGTAGAAACCTGAGTTCTAAGCATACCTGACCACTTTTTGGCTTTGTGACCTTGCACAACTAACTTCTCTGAGCCTCAGTATCTGTTGGTTAAAGGAGATGGTTGGATCACATGATCTCTAAAATCTTCCTTCTCTATATTCCAATGATACAAAAGACTCTGCCACATCAAAAAGTTGATTTAAGGGCATAGTTGAACATTCATGGATTCTGAGTCCTTATAACTTTTGTAACAATTGAATTAAACATGGGTAGTCTGAACTTTTCAGAAATAAAATACCAAGATAACTGAAAAACATCTGTTTGCATTTTATATGGTCTGTTAATCAACATAAATACAACAAACATAGGTAAACTTCTTTTCTACTGATCTATCAAAGGACTTTGTCAATACATTGTAGTTTAAAGCAACTAAATGAAAATGATTTTAAAAGCATGTATATTTGGTAATTTTACATCATAAGAAAATTACCCTGCAAGAGAGCTTTCACACTAACATAGTTCCAGTCCATTTGAACTCTTCTTTATCAAGCATAAACTTTGCCTCATGGTAGTTTTCTCCAAGTAATAAGATGGAAGAGTTAACTCAAAGTCTTTCATCCTAAAAATTGCATAACATCTTAAGACTCCTTCCCCACAACCCAGCACAAAAATATCCACATCCAGTGCTGCAAGGAAAACTCAAGTTTACCCATATGTGGTCACTTTATAGCCTAATAACAAAGGATATTGAATATTTCCATTCCAAATAATTTGGTTATTTGTGTTAGAGGTGGTTTTGGTGTCAAGAGGAGACTTTTCTATATGTACTTGAAGAGCTCTCCTGAAATCATGTGTGAATTGCCCCTAATAACAGAATACCCTAGAATCAAGTAGCTATCTAAAAACCATTGGCTACTTCCTACTGCCACCATCATGTCCTCCACTCCATTCTTCTCTTACTGTTCTTGGTGTGATCCAAGTGGTGATTTCCACGATAAGGCTGAAGATTATGATTATGGACTTGAACGACCAGTTAAAACTCAAATTTTCCTCCCTTTTACTTTTTTCAGTTACTGTCTTTAGCATTAAGGGAGAAGTGTTTAGGTACATTGGACCATTAATAAGAAACCTTTTTCCTGTTGCTTTGCCATGCTAATATAAATATTTAAATCTAATGAGGAAATGAATGACTTATTTGAAATGGAGACACCTTTCAGAACTGCTGAAGTGATTTTCCCCTGATAATTCTGGAACAGAATTTTTACAAGTAGCCACATCAGTTATTATTTTTACCCTGTAAGAAGTAAATGAAAAAAAAATTAAGTTATTCACTGCATGGTTTTCATAACTGAATTATGTTGTAATGTGTTTTACTTGTGAAGAATGAAAAAATGCTTTTAAATTTAAATAAAGATTTTAATAAGACAGAAACTAAACTTGATGTTTAAAGTCCTCCAAGTATAACTGTAGCTGCCAATGATCTGTATACTTGGTAATCTACCTGAACTATGATTCCCAGAAAATATTATTCCAGTTTGATTGAATTAAGAGATTTATATAATTATCTTTTCCTATAGAACTCTGATGAAATTCCACTTAAGGAACCTATCAGAAGGAATATTAAAGACTCACACAGTATCTTAAGCATAGTGAGATGGATATAGAGAGACAGACAAATTGTGTGTGAGTGTTTTTTACTATAAACATATCTCGGAAATAAAATGAAACCAGGTGATAGTCTTAAGAAACTGAATCACTCTACTTTTAAGAAACTATTATCAAAAAGGTTTATTGAAATTATGTTGGAAAGTTTTTTCATTGTCTTCCAAAGTCACTGCATTATCTCTGGTTAAAACTGATTCTTGAGGAAATCAAGCAGGGTCAGACATGTGGGCAGTAGCTGGGTACGGTGGTGTACACTTGTAATCCCAGCAACTGGAGAGGCTAAGGCAGGAGGATTGCAAATCTGAGACCAGCCTCTGCAAACAAAACTCTATCTATTAATACCTTCTATCCCTAAATAAAACAAGATGGGTTGTGGAGGTAGCTCAGTGGTACAGTGATTACTTAGCATATGTGAGATCCTGGGTTTAATCCCCATCACTGAAGGGTGGGGGAGGGAGGGAAAGGAAAGGGTCATATCTGGGCAGTGGTGGGGTGGGTCTATGAACTCAGGTGCATTTTTCTCCATGGCTTGGTCATTGTCCCCGCACCACTCTGCCTCTTTTCTGTGACTCTGGCAGAGCTGTCCTAAGCAACGTGGAGAAACCCAGAGGTTTTCACTTACATATAGTCAGATAAAAACATAGAACAACAGGTACCTTTATATCTTTGATCAAAAGTCTAAACCAGGTATTAATAGTTTATTAAATAGAAGCAGCCAAACTATAATGTTTCTGACTACTAACACAGTTTTTCTTGTCCTGGTCCCCAGTATGATTTTGTGGAGCTCCTGGATGGCAGCAGGTTGATTGCAAGAGAGCAGCGAAACCTGGTGGAGTCTGAAAGAGCAGGGCGGCAGGCAAGATCCGTCAGCCTACACGAGGCCGGCTTCATCCAGTACTTGGATTCTGGAATCTGGCATCTGGCTTTTTATAATGATGGGAAAAATGCAGAGCAGGTGTCTTTTAATACCATTGTTATAGGTAAGAAGACTTCAAAGGATCTTTTTCCAGGCTTCAGCCTAAACACTGTGTTGACTAAAAACTATTATCTAATACCAATTTTGAGTGATTCCTAGGATGTTAAAGCCCTGGTAAAATGTGAGAGATATCTTTAAATTATTCATTTGTGACTGTGTGAACAAACCCTAAAGCTCTGGAAGAAAATATTATTTGAAATTATATTGAGGGAGGAGAGTACATCGTGAAAATACTTTAAAACTCTGCCTAGGAAATGGTGCCGCTTTGCTTTACCATCCGAATAATCTAGTATAAATGAATCCATTTGGGGGTTATGGAGCAAGCCATCTGTACTTCTTCAACACCTAGCTAACGTGATTAAAGTGCCAGTTTGTCTTTTGTGAGAGGCAACAACAAGTGTTCCTTTTTTCTCTTTTGTCCAGAGTCTGTGGTGGAATGCCCCCGAAATTGCCATGGAAATGGAGAGTGTGTTTCTGGAACTTGCCATTGTTTTCCAGGATTTCTGGGTCCCGATTGTTCAAGAGGTATGCAAGTTAGATTCTTTTCTTAAGCTGATCTTAAATAAGCTGTAGAAACACACGTAATTCAGTAAAGAACCAAGGCAGGAAAGCAAGGGGGAGAAACTGGCCTATTACTTGTTCCAACGATGTGTCTTTTCTTTCAGAAGCTCGGTGGAAAATGTGGCCGTTAATTCTTCTGTCGTGTTTTATTTCACAGCAGCCTGTCCAGTGTTATGTAGTGGCAATGGGCAGTATTCCAAAGGCCGCTGCCTCTGTTTCAGCGGCTGGAAGGGCACCGAGTGTGACGTGCCGACTACCCAGTGTATTGACCCGCAGTGTGGGGGTCGTGGGATTTGTATCATGGGCTCTTGTGCTTGCAACTCAGGATACAAAGGAGAAAATTGTGAAGAAGGTAAACATGTCAATATTTACAGAAGCCTATTGTCATCTTCATAAAGCAACAGATTATATCTGTAATCTTTAGTTTGGCAGATGAATCTCTCTTTTTTATGCTTTCTTATTAAGGTAATTTTGATTTCCATATTTATGAATGCATTGTTTTATTAACATTTTAACTAATAAAAAGAACAAACACCCAAGAGCCCTTTTGCTCTTTTTCAGTAGCATGAATAATTTCTTTTTTCCACTCTGAGAAAGTAAGCAAACATTTACGCCTTGAAACCAACAGTGGCCTGTTGAATACTTTACTTTTCTTTTTACAATATTTCACATTGATGCCAGGGCTAGCATTTTGGCATCACTAAGGGGGAAAAAAAGAAAAATTAAACATAATATACTAATGAAAAAAGTACAACATCATGGATTTTTTTTCCATCACTGTATGTAATGATGAGAGTCAAGATACTATACTGTAAAGTGCAGCTAAATTGTTTTTTCAAAAGCAAAAAAGCCCATTTCCGTTCTTCAATCAAATTGATTTTATTGATCTACACTCACAAAGTAATGCAATTAAGTCTCTGGAATTAAATTTTCAGGCCATTGACCCTACAAGTGTAAAGTTTTATTGAGTCAAATTGCTAAATTAAATCTCATCATCTAAAGCACATTAAAGTGAATTAAGAAGGATCGAGAGTATGCAACTCATTTATTTCTCAAACAATTTGAGGATCTCGTACAGTTGTCAGTGCTCGGTGGTTGTAGATTAGGTCAGCTGATACAGATTTTGTTATAGAAAAGGCAATACTTATTACTCTGATTAGGCAGAACAGAGAGCAATAGTCTGAAACCTCAAGAGCATATTTGTGTAATTCATGAAAATTACAAATCCTTGCAAGAGTCTCAGTTACCTAAATGGCATTGGGCTGGTGCTTAATGCTTTATTGTATTACAACTCTTCACATTTTCAGAAACAAGTTCTTGAAAATGGTAGATAGATATTTGATTATCTAAAATATTCATTTGAATTAGATTAGAATTTAGTTCTTTATTCTACATGTACTCTGATAGATTTGATGAAATTGTTCTTTTTTTTTTTTTTTTTTTTTTTTTTTTTTTTAACACTAGCTGACTGTCTAGATCCTGGATGTTCTAATCATGGTGTGTGTATCCATGGGGAATGTCACTGCAGTCCAGGCTGGGGCGGTAACAATTGTGAAATACTGAAGACCATGTGTCCAGACCAGTGCTCTGGCCATGGAACTTATCTTCAAGAAAGTGGCTCCTGTACTTGTGACCCTAATTGGACTGGTCCAGACTGCTCAAATGGTGAGATTAATAAATGCAGTGCAATTGAGTGCTTACTGTGGTTTAGCCAAAGATGAGGATATTTTGACTTTTAAAGATACTAATTAAACTTAACCAAAAGTATAGCAAAGTCATTATTTATAGATATAAATGTTAAAAGCAATGAAATGTGGTTGTCATAGAAGCAGGAAGAAAACAGGCTTAACCAATTTGTTATTAAAATTTCCCTTTCAGTGTTATTGGGAAAAATAATCTTCCATCTAGGTAAGATGCCCTGACTTCTTAACTCTAACTTTATGGAACTACTAATTGAGGCTAGCTTCCCTGTAGGCCTGGGTACAGCTTGGAGTTTGAGCAAAGTATTTCATGAATGGAGAAGTCTCAATTAAAAAGATTATTCGACACATAAGGCTAAATACAATCACAATCAAGAGTATACATATGTACACATTATATATAATGCTTCACCACAGATTATTAATTATAATAATAAGATCATAATAGAGAGGGCAGGTAATAATTTTGTTCAATCAGCTAAGTTGTTATTGAGTACCTACTATGTGTATGGCATTGTGATAGACTCTGTAGGAATGAAAGAACAATGAATCATACTTGCCCCCGGAACAATGGCTTTCTGATTTTTGATGTGACCTATAATCATTATTACTCTGTGACCTAGTATATGTACACAGGCACATATTCATATACATGCTCCTGGAACTGAACAGGCATTTTACAAAGTGAAGCACACTGATATGTTTTTGAAGTTTAATCTGTGTTTGTTTGTTTTTTTTTAATGTTGGTTACAACTCGTGAACTAATTCCATGACATTCCTGCTTATTAGTCACACAGTTTGAGGAGATGCCTTTCTAACCTAAAAGATTACAGTTTAATTAGGGAGATAAGATGAACATACATGAAATAATTAGAAACCAATACATTTCTGTTTAATATTATATTGAGTATTAGGTAGAATAATATGCTCTGTTCAGAGAACATTCAGAGGAGGAATCCTACCTTGACAAATACTGGAAGTTTTCAAGGAGACTTTTTGGTGGTTGTTCTATTAGTTATACATGACAGCAGAAGGCATTTTGATTCATTTTATAAAAATGGAATACAACTTTTCCTTTCTCTGGTTGTACACGACGTAGAGTCACACTATTTATGCAATCATACATGTGCATAGGGTAATGATGTCTATCTCATTCCACCATCTTTCCCAGCCCATTTCCCTCTACACAATCCAATGTCCCTCCATTCTTCCCTTACTGCCCCCACCCCATTATGTATCAACATCCACTTATGGGGAAAACATTTGGCCTTTGGTTTCTGGGGATTGGGGATTATCTTGCTTAGCATGATATTCTTCAACTCCATCCATTTCTCTGCAAATGCCATAATTTTATTCTTCTTTAAGGCTGTTCAAAGAGACTTATTAACACTTTTAAACGTGATGGAGAGAGGGGATGGTTTTTGATTAAGGGATCAGTAGAAGAAACTACATGAGAGCCTGAACTATGAAGTCAGGTGTATGGTTCATATGCAATTTTACTCCTTAATGGTTATGTAACTTTTGGCAAATTACCATACGACTCAGTTTTTTCATCTGTAAAATCATGACATTCTTCACAGAGATACTGTGGGAATTACTTGAATTCATGTATATAAATATTTATACAATAAATAATAAATATTAAATAAGACAATATTTTAATAATAAATTTTTAATATGGCTTCCACCACCACCACTACTACTATTGCTTTTAGTAAAGATACAACTATGAGAAATATTATATACACAGGAGAGTGAAAAAAAGAATATTTTGGAATAAAAGTTTGGTCAAGTATAATCTAGAAATGTTTTAGATAATAGAGAATCCACTAATAACAATGACGTGCTAACTCACATGATAGGAGTGTTTTAGAAGACCTCTCATAGACTATGTGTCTGAAAGTGTGAATGGTGAGACTTTGATGACTGGAAAACAAATCGGAGGACTTTCCTAAAAGTGTGGGATGATGAGAGCAAGAATTAGTTTGGAGTCAGGATTTGGAGGGAAAAATAGGCAAGTCTTACTGACAAAACAAAATATAGAAGTTTAGTGAGAGGAACTGTGAGTCTGAATCAAGGGACATTGAGGTTAATTTAATGTCTGGATTGAGGCAGGAATGTTGGGAAAGGTGAGGATGATTGAAGAGGTAGGACAAAAGGGAGTCAACGGGAAGGTAAGAGAAGAAGAGAAGATGGTAAATTCTACTTAGAGATCACACTAAGCAAAAATAAATAGTATGAAAAGGAAAGAAGATAAAGGATGAGTAAGAGAAGAAGGAATACAAGTAAATGAAAGAAGAGAAAGAAGAAAGGAAAAGGACAGATTCTACCAGCTGTGTTAAGTGCAAGCATTCTGTATAAAGTTTAGACTGAGAGAAGTCTGTCACCTCCTCATCCTACCACACTGCTTGCCCTCTCCTCTAAAGTGATGAGGAACAGGACACTGGGGTCAGCTTTTGGATTGACCATTCACTAGCTATATGTTGGGCAAGGCATTTAACTTCCTTGTACCCCAGTTTCTTTATCTGTAACATGAGGATAATTTCAGTTAATGTAATTGGGGTAAAGATTAAATGAGTTAATATGTGAATAGCTCTTAGAATAGTGCCTTACTCTCAATAAATACTCCAAAAGTGCTAACCATGCTAAACGGTAGTAGTGTTTTAAAAGTTAATTGTAGTTTGTCTTCCTTAATTGTTCATCAATTTAGAGGAGCTTCCACATAAAAATATTTATTGAATATGGTTCCATAAATGTGAAATTCCTGAAATGCAAATTATTTCATCTCCTTATATGATGTAACTGTTTAAAAACAAATGAAATATAGCCAGGTGGCTCATTCCCGTACTTATTTTTAGCAGGGGAGGAGGAATTAGTATGTTGTACAAATTGTACTTTGCTGTCATTTTGAGAAACTCGTGTGACATCTCTCCTATCCCATGATTCAATATCAGCATAACAGAGTTATCTCTTCTTCTCTACTTTAAATTGAATCCTGGAAATTCAAACTAAAGGAAATTTTCCATAGGCTAATTTGTGACATTGATGAAAAGTTTTTGTTTAACTTATAAATAGATATATTAGTTAATGAAACAAGTTTTTTTTTCTCCCTTCCAGTCTCATTTCTGTCTTCCCTCCCTCCCTCCTTCCTATCTGCTTCTTCTTTCCTCATCTTTTGGCCATACACCTCTGGAAACAGACACAGTTCATAACTTGTTGTGAAATATCATTAGATATTCATGTTATGAAATGTCATTAGAAATAATATGTTTCATTGAAATATTGATTGATTCAGATAGCTTGAGGAAAACAGAAATTTTGTTTAGAAAATTCATCACTGCTAGAACAAATAGCTTGTATAGGATAGATAAGGATAAAAACAGAAATTGGAATCTGGATTATAGAATGGCTTAAATGTCCCCTTTAAGAGTTTTAGGGGTGCATGGCAATATTTTAAGCAACACATTAACTCTTTTTGTCCTCTTAAAAATATGTTATAATTACAACAATCAAAATAGACACTTTGGTATTTCTGCTGAGCTTTTATTTACATTTCCAGCATCTATACTAAAAAATACACTCTACAAAAAAAAAAAAAAATCCAATTAAATTTTATAGAGATAATTACTTGAGTAGTAAAGCTTACTTAGTTCAGGTCTCTTATGCCTCCATCAGTGAAATAGGCATAATAACACTAACTACAAGGTAATACTTGATTGAAATAACATCATTCAGGTTTACTTCTTGCTGTTATTCAAGTAGGAATGCAACAAACATAATAGCCCCTTTTTTGTTTCATGTAATGTCATTATAATCCATTACTTATATGATTGTATAAAGAGTGGTTTGTAATTGATACCGTATAGCTCAAAAGGTAATTCAGTCTTCATAAAATCATCTTGCTATGAATAGCAAAAATGTATAAATGTTAATTAAAAGATTTAAATGACTGCCAAAAATCACACATTATTTTACATATTTAAATTTAATTTTATTCATGCTGTTATAGTTATTTTATTACTTGAAAATCTAATTTTACCTGTATATAAAATCTTACCTATTTAATCATAGTAAATGGAGATTTTTGTTCTATTCATCTTTGTATCCCCAATGCAAAACAGAAACGATATGTATTAAACTCTCAATATAAAGTTGAATAATGAACCCAGTACTCTTCTTTTGAAGAAAGTAATTAAGTACAGAAAAAAAAATCGTTATTAAACTTTGCTATTAACTGCAAAAAGAGAGACAGCTTACTTAGAATTAATAGTAAAGATCTTAAATATGCTTATTTTCAACAGGGTGAAAATATCTGGTCTCATGTATCTGATTGTTACACCTTTCTCATTTAAAGCTTATAAAAACGTTGTTAATTTATATGTGTGTCTTAAAGTTTACTAGCAGTATAATTCTGATTTTCTAACTAAATGAAACCTGAAGGAAAACACTTGACTAGCTACCTCTTTTATTGATGTGGAAATGACCTTCAGATATCTAAATTCAATAAGCAAGTAGATTTTATACCTGAAGAAACATTTGGTTGAGTGCTAAAAGAGAAAAAATGAATTATTTCCCTCAGAAAGTTTATAGGTTTGAAAGCAACAGAGCTTTCCTCTATCTTCATCTGCAGTTTGTCCATTAATTAGCCCTTCAATTCCACTTCAATTAAATTAACTCTAATTAATAAGTTCATTACAAAGATTGACGCACCTTGCTCAAAGCTAGTGTGCTAAACGCTGATAAACACCTTCACCCTAATGAAAAATTGATTAGATTGAATAAAAAGGGTACCTCAGAAAGAAACCTCTCTCTTCTGGAGCTGAGTTGATGTTATGTTGCTCTGAAGTTAATCAAACCATCTTGGATCTCTTAATCAAAAATTTAATTCAAAGGAGATAGAAATGTGGTATGTGTACACACACACACACACACACACACACACAAACCTGCATACTACTCTCTCCGAGCTAATAGTCCTGGTATTGTTTATAAGAAATGTTACAACTCTCACAGTGCCTGTATGGTGGATGGAGTTATCCTGTGAAACAGAGAATTTTAGTAATCCAAGATTTGTTATTTGAACAACAAATGGGGAAAATAGGAACATGTAACTACATAAACAGTTACTGTTTTGTAATTTAAAGAGAAAAGATTATAGTCTATTTCCTGTTTATTCAAAATAATTTCAGATTTTAATAAGGAATTTTTATTTTTGCAAGAAAGCCAAAATTTGGCAACTCCTACAGTCTTAGAAAGTATAGTTAACTTTATTCAACTATATTTATAAAGAATAAAAAGGAAAATACCCTTCAAAGTTCTCCCTCCCTCTTTGTCAATCAGGTCTAGTTAGATAAAGCTTCTAAGAAAGCTTTAAGGGGGAAAAATACTTCAGACATCTGAATTATTTTTAAAGACTCCACCTTGCCTTTTAGTTTTTGAAGTCATTTGGTCACTTGTACTCCTTTCAATAGGTCCAGTAGTTGGGAGACCTTGTTTTTCAAATGACAGTCAATAGTTGTATTTATTAAGTTGGTTTTCTACCATGTGGGTTAAGCAATTTGTATCTGTCAGCAGTACAAATTTACCAAACAGGAAAAACAATCATTTCTTTTCTTTAACCAGCATGCCTACATTTCTGAAGCAAGTTAATGTAATGTAAGCAAAACAACAGTCTTCTTAATGAAAGTTTCTGAATATTTAAACAGTGGCATTAGAAATAGCCCCTTTGCAATTCTTACTAAATGTATGCTACCCAGATACCTGAAATGCTTAGGTACCAAAATATTTCATAAATTTGGTGTGTTTTTTCTTTGCAAAGATACTCTCAGATATTTATATAAAATGTGATTATTCTCTCTATATACATATTATTTTACATATAAAATATCTTTACATAAAAGTAAGAAATTATTCCAAACAAAAGTGTTGTATGTATTTTATATATCATAACAGCCATGTGTAAAATTAAATGTTGGATAAGGAATTAAAATTCTACCATTCATAATTCCTAATAATCAACACTAAAATTAACTTAGTATACAAAGACTTTTGATCTTTTCAGTGATTTTGTTTTTCACTTTAAGAAGTTTGAGAAAAAGCTCTCTTTATGAATCCCCCTTCTCACCTTCTGCTACTCTTCTCTCCTGCCCTGCTTCCTTTTTTTGCAATATAGAAATATGTTCCGTGGACTGTGGCTCACATGGTGTTTGCATGGGGGGAACCTGTCGCTGTGAGGAAGGCTGGACCGGCCCAGCATGTAATCAAAGGGCTTGCCACCCCCGCTGTGCAGAACATGGGACCTGCAAGGATGGCAAGTGTGAATGCAGCCAGGGATGGAACGGAGAGCACTGTACTATTGGTAGGCCAACTGTTATTTATTTCTTTACTTATTTATTTAATTAATTTACTTTTTCCTGTGGAGCTGGGGATCAAACCCAGGGCCTCATGCAAGTGAGGCAAGCACTGTACTGCTGAGCTGTCCCCTGGCCCTGAATTGTTCTTCCTACTTCTGTATCTGTCCTCCATCCATTACAAAAGAAAGCTCGTTGGCTATTTTTCAACTTGGTAAAAATTTATCTCTTCAAATTAATTTTTTACTAGTGTTCTTTAAAAAGGATCTGTCTTATTTCTTAATTATGGTTGTCATTTTACAATGGCATCTCACTTCTTTTTAGATATAAGAATTTTTGTATTCACCGTTTTTTGGTGATAGGCAAACAAATGGACCCACATAAAGAAAATGTAATTTCTTATTTACAAACAAACTTTCATTGACTATTGCTTCTCAGTGTCCCATATTGCCATTGCATCTCTTCATTTTATTTAAAAATATTTAATTTTATTTTTAAGTGTTTAATTTTTTCCAAGTATATGGTATCATTGACCTCTATAAGATTCCAGAGTCCCATATCATTGATTGATATGTTGAATCTCTACAAAAGATGTTTAACTTTTTATGACTTTATTTTGTAGCATCAATAGAAATAGAGTAGAATGATGTACAAGTCTGACTCTTCTTAAATTTATATGATTAACACTTTTTCAAGTCTGATGCCATTCAGGAAGGCTTTATAAAACAATCAAATAGATATTTAAGATCAAACCTTTTTGTTAAATAATGGTCTTTCATACATAAATGGCATTTAGCATAGAAATGAAAGATTCTAGAACATATATAGTGCCATAGAAACTAAAGAAGTGCCATATTTTCAAGGTATTCAATGTCATTGCTTTTATCATTCAAGTTACCTGAATTAAAATGTTCAGTTACAAAAAACAGCACAAGTAAGTCATAAATTTCTACCTCACTTCAGTGAAGCTATATAGCAAAATGGTACAGTCCTACAGAAGTTTCACAATTTAAGGTACATTATTTTTCCACATTGTTTTATGTTCTTGGGGAAAAATTTGATTCATGCCATTGGAGGAACGTTGGTATCTTAAATGACTTCTTCCAGTGCATCTGTAAGTATTATGTGCTTTGCTTTTTTGCTTATTGGAATTGAGTATCCAGGAATTTTTCATGGGAAAATTGAAATCACATATCTGATAATGTTATCACAGTTGTATCTTTATAAACTTCCTGTTAGGTGCATTCTAATTTTATTGGCACCCCAGATGACTTTCCCCAGGATGACACACCCACTGCCCCATATCTGGTGGTCTACAGAGACTCCAGGACACATAGGTGGTTAGATTTATGATTGTGATTTATTAGAGATCAAAAAGGAAGAAAGACACATCAGGCAGAATCTGGAGGCTTCCTATGTTCTTTCTGTCCCACAGAGCAAGGGTTGGGGGTGGTCATGGAGAACACATGCCTTTCTCCAGAACGAAACACAACAACACACATGAGCAGTATTTCTGCCAAGGGAAGCCTATGTGGGACTATCAAGCCCAAGGTTTTCTGCCCAAGGAGAGATACCTTCCCTCCACCACAACCACCAGAATTGCAGGCTCCCAAAAGAAAAGTGCTTAGAGCTCCAGGTATTCCTAACCTTATCATTGAAGGGAACATCCAAATTTCTAGATGCTAAACAAGGGCCAGGCCTGCAGGTTCCTGGAGATCCGAGCTACTGTGTTAACTATGTAAAACATCATTAGGGTCTCACTTGTTGAATGTGATCTAACTGCCTAACACTGGGGAATGGTTTAGGTTTCACTGGAGCAACAGCAAGTACACATATTTGTACTTGCATTTGCAGAGTGCCTGTCCCCACAACTGTAATAGGGCTCCCCCTCCCCTTGCTCTTTGAGAGAGGCATCTAAGGCAACAACAGCATGATACTCAAGTGAACTACATGGAGGCAGAAAAATGTTGACAAGTTGGATTTGTGTATCTTTTCATGGACATACAAAAAGGGCAACGTAATACCCCGTGACCAAACTGCTTCTTGCCCCAAATCTCAGAATGTCCATACATCAGAGGCAGGACAGAAAAACATGCTTCTTATCATATTTTGTGACCCTACCACAAATTGATTCCAGTTAGAGGGGAGAAGTTATATATCTTATATTTATCCTAGAAAGTACAACAAAAAGTATAGCTTTGCAAACCAAGAAATGTATCAGTAAGTTATCCAGTAGACACATTTAACTTGAAGACAAACAGCTGCTCAACAAATCATTCCACTGTTCTGTCTTCATTGGCTTTGGCAATATGACCTGGGTCATCATTTCCCATTAATGAACTGTTGTTGAATGATTTTCTAGTTGCTTCGTATCTAAGATTTTTATTAGTAGAAGGTGTTTTTATTATAATGTATATTTCTGTAGTTAACAATTTCATTTCCTGTTGTTTTCCTTAATTTTGTTATTTTTATATTCCATATGAATGATTAGATGGGAAAATTAAAAAACTTCTTATAGCAGGCATCATGGCCCAGGCCTGTAATCCAGCAACTCAGGATGCTGGATTACAAGTTCAAAGCCAGCCTGGAAAACTTAGCAAGACCTGTCTCAGAATAAGAAATAAAAAGGGCTGGGGATGTGGCTCAGTGGCAGAGAGCCTCTGAGCTCAATTCCCAGTATTGCAGAAAAAAATTTAAAAATTAATAAATTTAAAAAGTACATTTGGATGTGAACCTTTTAAAAGATGTGAGGATTGATTTAAATTGCTGTATCATTCTTTTATACAAGTAGAACAAATTATTTCAAAGTTTGGCGTGCAGAGGTCCAATTGCTTTGCCCTTGTCTCCTTTTACCTGCTTATATTCCACAGTAAAGCCTAAGGGGCTATTTGTAAGCCACTGATGAAGCAGCCATGAGAATACAGTGTGTTTCCTCCTTTGGGATGGTTTCTTTCTGTGCACTTCCTCTCAATTTCAGCACTTAAGTATCTGACTGAAAGAAGCTTCAACTGTACAAAAGAATACTCATAAATCAGCAAGATTTTTTTTCTTTCTCCATATTATGTGCCATTTCATTGAATACAAACAGGGAGTTTAATTGAAAGAGAGATGGAGGAGAAATTAAACAGTTAGAAGCAAACAAAAGTTCCAATAGAAAGCAAAGAATATTCTTCATTCGTCATCTTAGTGTCTTCATATACTCAGTTCCTGCTTTCATAAAACCATAGGCATGTTGATAGTAAAATAGGTTATGAATTTTGAACATTCACTGAACACCTCTCTATCTGAAAGGATTACATCCTGATATTTTTATTAGTGCATTCATATTTTTCTCTCGTTATGAATCATGAGTTCGGCAAATTAGGCATATTCATCTGCAGATTCACTGTCCCAAGTCCTTCTCCTTTCTTGGGTTAGATTTTGACCAGTGATGCACACAGATGGAAAATAAAGCAAAGGGAAATCTACTGTTAGCAATATTCTGATTAAAATAGGCATCTCTCTCTTCTTTCCCAGAAGGCATTTATGATTGTTGGACCCTTTTAAAAATAAAGAAAAAGGGAAGTTAGATGAATGAACCATATCAAATAAGTACCAGCACTTTCTAATAACATGGTTTAACAGTAATAGCACTGATGTAGATGCTCAACTCCAATAATATCCTCCTTTATATGTGACCATTTCTTAAGAGCCAAGTGATTATCATACCCATGGGCCTACCTTTGTTTTTCATGAACTAGGAAAGATCTAAGACTATTTAGAGGATCCAGAGGCAACATAAAACTATATTAAATGTAATTAAATATTTTATAAATAATAGTTGACATAAGTAGAATATTACTATATATTAATATTTATATTTCTATATAAATATTGTTTCTATATAAAATGAAGGTCCCCATTAATGTGAGAGCTGGGATAGGACAAGGTCAAATCTGTGAACTGTGAGAGACTAGTCATGACCTAGTTCAATAAATTCACTGTTAATATATTTAACTCGAATCAGAATCTATAACCATGTATAGGTAACTCAGTTGGTTTGACTTCCTCTTTTTCTCTTGCTTAGGAAAACAGGGGGAAACATGCTGTAGGATTGGCCTGTAGCTAGAATTAATTGGCCATAGAAGCAATACAGCACTATGTATTAGTATTGCAGAGTGCAATCCTAAGTATCCTGGGCAATGACTAATCCTACCTACCAGTTTTTTAGTATTCCTAACCTGTAACTTCCACAAGGACCATTCTGTATTTAGGGTCTTTCAAATCTTTTTTTTCCCCATGTTTTTCATTGGTGCATTATAGTTGTACATAATGGTCAGATTTTTTGTTACATATTCATAGTTGCACACAATGTAACGATATAATTTGGCCAACATCATTCCCAGTATTCTTTGTAGCTTTTGTTGAAAAGATTTATCCCTAAAGTCATGCACTTATATTTGAGAACATTGGAGGCTATAGACGAAATTGAGACCTAACGGAGAAAGAGGGGACTGAATAACACATTTGATTGGCATCTACCATGGAGCATTGTTACAAAGGAAAAGAAGGCTCAGCTCTCCATCTGCAACACATAAATTGTCTCTGGAGGCTAATTGGTATTTTCCATTTCTCCAAAGGACAGAAATGGAGAAAATGGGCTTATAGCATATAATGTTGGTGAGTTTTAATGAAGAACTTCAGGATGGAAAGCATATTTAAATCCTGGAACAAACCTGATATTTCTGCTTTATTTGGAAAGTTACTAGATTTAAGTATATGGGTTCCCTTTTCTCAATTTCACTTAACTCTTTATTTTTTCTAAGGTGAGAAATCATCTTCCCATTTTTAAATCACTTGGGTTCCCTTTGTAGGATACTGTAGTTGCATGCCTCAGTTACTTTTCATTTGTTAACTAATTCTCTTTTTTCCAGTAAGCAATTATTGGACATCCTTTCTTTGATACTTATTGAGTACTGTTTCTCATAAAAGGCAATGTAACATAATGATTTTTTGAAAAGCATGAACTTTTGATTCAATAGCACATATCTTAACTGTTCTTTGCCTCAGTTAGACTTTTTTTTTCAAATATAAAGTGTCAATTAATAATACAGGTCATAAGCAAGCTATGCCATTAACATAGACCAGACGTGCTTTTGTCTTTCCACAATGGCAGAATTTATTGAACAGTAAATTCACCTGTACATCTTTTTTTTTTAATTTTTAGATGTTGATAGACCTTTATTTTTTATTCATTAATTTGCATGTGGTGCTGAGAATCAAACCCAGTGCCTCACACATGCTAGGCAAGCGCTCTACCATTGAGTCACAACCCCAGCCCTACACACGTACGTCTTTGATCAGTTCCATTTCACCAAGTACTCATGGGTTACTTGGTAACCATGTGCTCAGCAATCACAGCTTCTTTTAATTATTAATTATTATAATATATACTAATTACTTTATTATATATATTATTATAATTATATAATTATAATTCTTAATTATTAATATCTTTAACACCCGCATCATATATCAAACTTCACATAATATATAGATAGACAGGGAGGCAGGCAGATAGACAGGCTAAGAAAGAGTTTAGGTGGCCACAGGATTTTAGGAGGCTACACTGAGAGCCAAAGTAGAAAGCCTATACAAATATAAAGAAGTCATTGCAGGGGGTCAGATAAGATTACAAACCAGCCCTAGAACTTGTTCAGAGCACTGAGCTGTTAGTGCATGGAACTTATTCTAGGCCAGGGTCCTGATGGCAGGCAGTTTCAAAGTGGGCCACATTAAGCAGGGAAATCAAGCTGAGCTAAAGCCCTGGAACAGAGTAGAATGTTCATCACCTACCAACCTTATGATGAGTTCATCAGATAGTATAAAGACTATCTGTATGCTGCTGTAACCAGTCTTAAGGTGTTTCTCCTTTTATGGGTTTCAGGTGAGGGGGTGACTTCTGATGAGATTGATAATCTCATGGGCCTGGTTTTTATGATATAGGTTTGATATGCACACATATCCGTGGACTTCTGATTTAATTTGATAAGTTCACTGGTGGTCATTTTTTATTAGCATGATTAATGTGTTTAACAGTTTGTACCTTATGATTATGCTATGCACCAGGGAATTTTTCCTTTCTGTAAGTTCTGTATGTCCAACATCTGTTAGTTAACTTTTTGCTTAGACAAGTTCCAAGTCATTCTGCCTATCACTTATACTCAAAATAGAATAGCTCAGACCAAACTGAGCTTTATAAAATGGAGTAACTCAGAGCTAGGCACAGCCTGAAAGCTGCTGTTTTATACCTATTGAGTGATTCAGAGTAGGGCAAAGCCTGCTCTCTAGGTATTTGTATGAGTTTTTTGTAACACCTGAAAACTTTATATTTGAAACCTTGCTGAACCATTGAGTTACGGTAAGCAAATCATTTAAAGTATTTCCTCTTATATGAAATGTGAAATTATGTACCTCTTAGAATTGTTGTCATTAAGTGAAATATCAGACTATTAAACACTTAGTAAAACCTGGCAAATAGTGTTCAATACATTAGAGTTTTAATTTTGTTATTAAGGATAAATGAGACAAATTGCAAATCAGACAGTGTTTTGGGTATAACATATTTTTTTTTAAATAAAACAAAATTCTATCCAAGGAATTTACTTGAAAAAGTTAATGAAATTTCCATTTCATTGCTATAAATTACAAGCTAGTATCATTATGGATATTGTTTAACAAGAAGCTGTTGTATTTGAGTTGGGGGTTAGAGAGTTGTTTCTAAAATCATCATGATGAAAGAAAGGTGGAATATGTTGTGATATTTTTCTTCTAGTAATGTCTCAAACACAGAGTTGTTTATTGAGCTACATTGATTTTCATGTACTTTCAGGCAATTCAAATGGAAATTTGGCCTAGGGGAAATCCTAATTCCTTTAAGCTACAAAAGACCAGCTATTTGTTTTTATTCTAATTCTTTAGTACATTGGGAAACAAGATCATTAATGATCACAAAGACATGCTTTGTTTGCTCAGACAAAACTTAGCCATACTGTACGCAGCATACCTCTATAAATACCATAGTTGCTCTGGGTTTTGGGAGGCTGGAGATTAGAAATTGAAAATGAAATGCACATACCTGGGGAGTTACCTACTAAACAATGTGGAGAGCCTAGAGAAGGAGCAGATCTTTTCCTAATGTGGACAAGGTTAGGCATGATGTACTAGTTCTTAGCTCAAATAATGATAAAAGAATAGTATTTTTAAGAGTGAAATTTAAAAATAAATGACAATTAAAAAAAAAAACTCTTTTACAAATGCTTTTATGCTTCATTTAGATTACAAACTCAGTATTCTTTGTAACTTTTATAATGTTGCCCAAGTCAGGTATGATATTAATAAAACTATGAATTTTTAAAATATTATTTTACCCTTTTATTCAAATGTCATTTATCTGGCCATTCTTGGGATCTTTATGTTGCCATTGTCTCCTTTATCTGATGAGTAGGTAATATTTGAAACATAGTCCATATTATAGGTTTCTTAAAATATTGTATCTCCCTTCATCCAATATATTCTAAAAGTAGCTGTGTTAGTACAATGCACAGGTTACTTAATAGTGCACAGGGCAATTTTCATAAGTATTGAATTTTCAGTAACTTTAAGATTTCTTAAGAATTTGGGAGTGACAGGTCTCTAGGAAGAACTGACCTGGGGAGAAAAGATATGATGAACTTCAGCACAGGGCTTTAAGACTAAAGTTACAGTCTCCTTTTCTTCCTTGTCTCCTTTCTACCTTTTATTTATTTTCTATTGTACCTCAACAATGGTCAATTGTGGCATAGTGGGGAAGAAAATTGTCACTAACACCATACTATCTGGGTCCCTAATCATGTTAGAGACTATTGACAATGAAGCTGATGAAGTTCAAGCATCAGAAGAAGCCTCACTTGCCCTGGCTTCTTCTAAGACTCCACAAGGGAACCATGGGTTCACATAGTCCTTTATTACTTATAAAACTTGCAAATCACTTTCTACTCCAACTTCCTTTCCATCACACTTTTCCTAGGGAACAGTGGCATTGAGGTGGCTCTGGGTACTTTGACATTCCACAAGGGAGTATTTGAACTTGGGGGTATGTTTAGTTTAGATTTAATGGGGGATGTGTTTTACAAGTTAAGAAATGTTCTGTCTATGGTTGTTTCTGCTGGTCATCCAGGGCTGTTCTTACCATCCGTTGACTTACCTAATGATATGATTATATTTGGTTGTAGAGTATCTGAAGATATGACTTTGTCCTATGGAATCCTGCAACAGAAGGAAAAGGTATTGGGGGGTGGGACAGGGCTTGATATGTATTTAAACAGAATTATTCTTATCATCAGATATGTGAAATTCCTATTCAAAATGGAAATTTTCTTCCATTGGGATATATTTGATTATGGAACTCATCTAGTTATAAACATGTCATAATTCTTATTAATGAATATTTCTCATTTGAGGAATTTATCAGAATTCTTGTATTTTATAGGGTACAGATTCATAACAGAATTTATGAAGTCACATGCATTATGCATCCCAATGTAGCTTTGGATCATATGAACCCAGCAGAAAAAGATTTCTTGTTTATACATGTCATACTGACATTGACAAAGCATAAAATACAAAATATTGTACTACGAAGATATCACAACAAAGTGGTTAATAAGTGTCATCAATTCAAAGGGTATATAAGATCAGTTTATTACACAATAAAAAGTCTCCCCAGGTTGGGGTTGTGTCTCAATGGTAGAGTGCTTGCCTAGCATGCATGAGACCCTGGGTTTCATCCCTGGCGCGCGCGCACACACACACACACACACACACACACACACACAAATGGTTCCCCCAAATTCAACAGTAATGCTGAAAATTTACAACATTAAAATAACAAATCTGAAGCCAAATGAAACTTTTTTAAACTATCAATAATGAAAACCATGTTAAACTATCACAGTATCATAGTGAATAAAGATTCTTTACCCTCTCTGTAGAACATATTACAAAATTAGTGTCATAAAGAAGGCAATCAAAGAGTGTTCTTTTTCTTAAAGAGCCTCCACCAATTATTTCAGACCCTTCAAAACTTGGATCTGCCTTGATCCCAGCTCTATCACTTGATAGTGCCTCAGTTTCCTCACCTATAAAGTGGGAATGAAAATAAATACCTACATCATGGAGTTGCTGAGAGTGTGAATTGAGTTAAGCCATATAAAAGAACACTTATCATAGTCCCTGGCCCAAAGTAATACCATACAGATGTTACTTACTGTTAACATTGTTGCTAGAGTATTTGGACTGAAATAAATAAAACATTGACTAACCTAATTCTTCCCTACTGAATCATCTCTTGGCCTCTGCTAAACAGAAACTCTTGCCGGATACTAGGAGAACTAATCCCCCCTCCACTTCCTGACATGCTAAGAGTGTGGATAAAGCTGCCTCTTTATCTGTCAGACACAGTTGAGGGTGGCTCATCGAGGAGGCAGGAGGCATGGAGCTGAGTGGAAAGCAATTTTCCTAAGCTAGTTGACAGCAAAAACCCAGACAGGCTAAAAAGCCCTCCATGAAGCATGCAGAAAGAGAACTTACTAGGTCCTTCCTACTCCACCATCTCAGTGATTTTAAGTAACAAAGAAACTTGAGGTGACTGATAGGAACTGTGAAAATCCCCCATCAGAGCTCTTGAGCATCCTGCATGGTTCTGAAAATGGCTCATTTTCAGATGTCTGTTTCTTCCACTGTGGTACCATTAATATCCATTCAGGGTCTGTTATCCATTCGGGGTCTCTCAATATTATTTTTCTCATTTCAGTCTAATTTATTCAAGTAATAGTTTTATATACAGTACTTGGCCCACTGTGATTCCTTCAGAATTGGTATTTTCTTAAATGAGGGCTCGTAGTACTCTTTCGTACAAATGCAAACCTAGTTTCTCTGACCTCTCTAAATGATGGTGGCTCTTTTTTATTAGGTTGTCAGTGCTCTTTCTACCCCATTTCAATATTTTTTAAACTGCCACAAAGATAATGTTTGTTTTTACTGGCTGATTTTACAGTGCTTCATTTTTATGAAGAAGGCATTGAACAGTGGATGACTGTGTGGTGTATGGTGATGGTAGTTATCTTTTTGGAGGTTGCGATTCATCTATCCCTCAAGTGGTTTTTCTTTTAACCTGTATGAATTGTTCTTTTGTATTAATTTGTTTTTCTTTGTATACCAATTTCATGATAAAAGGCCATGAAGTTGTGAGTTCAACTTAATAATAGCAAGTGTTGCAAGCAATGGCAGATCTACATTTCACCCTGACTTAATCTTTCAGTCAGCATTCCATCATCTGTTGAGTGAGACAGTAATCCACCAGCAAAAATGAACATAGTCATTTCATTGTGGCATTTTATCAAGTTTGACTTTGTTTTTCTAGCATGTCTCAAATACTCCATGTCATGGCTTTTGAATCACTTGATTTCCACTATTTTACAATCCACATCCCACAAACCTTCGGAGTTGCTATTAATTTGAACTCTAATGGTAAACTTTTTCTGAAATGTGTTAACAACTTTAACTTTGTGGTATTCCACCCTTCCTTATGTTGTAAACCTGCTTGTACAAGTTATATAATGTCTCTGCAAGCTCTGTTACAGTCGTATCCTCAAATCAGGCAAATCCTCAAAAAACTTTCAATTAGAATTTTCACGTACCTTGGCACCTGCTTGCTATATATGAACATCAGAAAAACCATAGCCCCAAGGACTATCCTGACAGATGTTCTGTAATCATGGGGAGGATTTATTTCCCAATAAGTAATTTCCCAGAGCATCAGGGTTTTTTTTTTAATCCCTAAGAATGGGAGTAAATGCAGTCATAAAAAGCCTTTGCTATTAATGTCAGGCCTTTGTGTCCCTTGTTGTCTCCATGTCCTTCATACTTTGACTTAACCTCACTAAGAACAGAGGTGCCTGCAGTAGCATCACCTAAAGCTGATTGAGAGTTTCAAATCAGGAAGCAGCAATGCTGCTGAGAGGGAAATTTCTGGGACAGGGAACTGTTTAATATATACTTATACTATAACTTTATGTATATGTATTATATATATAATTATAACTATAGTATACTTCAATTTATACTTACTATATATAAAGTTATATCATAACTATATATAGTATACTTCAATGTACACTTACACTATAACTATACTTTAGAAAAGTACAGAAAACTATATGTGTGTGTGTATATATATATATATATATATATATATGCAACTTAATATACACTTGTAACTATGCTTTAGACAAGGAGAATTTTTTTAGGACTTTTAAAACTCAGTTCTCAATATAGGTGTTTTACAGGTGAATTAATCTGCATATAACATTTATCTTTCCACTTAGGGCATGTTCACATAGCCTGTGAGAATGAGAATTTTGAGATCTTTAGAAGAAATTTGTCTTACATACTTATTTAGAGTTATAGGATGAATGGATTCTATATTGTGGTGGTGGTTTGTGCTCAGATTTCTCTCCAGTCTTCCTCCTGTGGTATAACTTAGGTCCCAGTACGTACTGACTAAATTAAGCTTTGTCCTACTCAGCTCACTGTAGACTCCCTGACTTTAGGAGCAGGTGCATTCAGAAAGAATGGAACATTGAATCCACTGTGATTTTTCTCAAATGGGAGCTATAACAAAACATGCTGATGATTTGTATCATCTTATGATCACTTAGGTATCATTGAAATATGCCTGATTTCTTTATACTTGATAAACTTCATTTCTTCCTGTCTTATTGTCTTATATTTATTTCCCACAAGGAACTTTGTGGTTTGCTAGCTTGTTGTTTTAAGGCTCAAAATAATTTACCATGTAGGTGCTCTGTGTCTTAGAAACAACTTATAAATTTTAATTATCTCAAGGAAATTTTTGAATTCACTAATTTGAATTAACACACTAGATGCCATGATAGAATTTCTAAATATGAATACTTCCATGCCTAGGATTTCCATTTTTCTTCCTTTAATCACATTTTTCTTCTTAAGTCAATTTTAAGTTATTTCCAAGTTTATCAAGAGACATGTTATCTGATGTAGGAATGAACAGAACTTTTTTCCCACCCCTTGAAGGTTTGATAATTCAAGTCTATAATATAAATAAACTGACAATAGATTAAAAGGAAAAAAGACATAAGTTTATTAGTGTATAAACATACAGCAGTCACAAAAAATTCAAGTCTATAATGTAAATAAACATAATAGATTAACAGGAAGAAGACATAAATTTATTATTGTATAAATACACAGCAGTCACACAAAATTCAAGTCTACTATATAAACAAACTGACAATAGATTAACAGGAGAAAAGACATAAATTTATTAGTGTATAAATATAGTCACACAAAGTATGAAATTGACACAAATTCCAGATGGTTGAAGGTTAAGTAGCATTCTGAGTTACAGAAAGACAAGAGGCTTAGGGTTTCTGTGGGAAGGTGACAACAGGAAAAACAGGGAACTGGGACCAAGGGATGGTGAGGGAGAAAGTGTACAGAAGACAAAGGTGTCTTGCTGTGCAAACGGTCTTACAGGTAATGGCCCTGGGAAGAACTGGTACCTGAGAAGAATAGACTTAATTGTGCAAAGCATCAAACCTGCGGTCTCCTTTTCCTGTGAATTTAGTTTGTCTGTTTAGTGAGATATCAGAGAGGTGTCCAAGACAGCTACACTCCTCCTGGAGAAGCTAGACAAGACAACTTCAGACCTAGCCCCTCCCTGCTTCCTGAGAGAAAGAGGGATCAAAGACAGGGGCTGGAGAAGGTCAGAGAGACCTTAGTTCACCTTTATGTCAAGTGCTATCATTTGGAGTACCATTTTCTGAGTCCCAACATTGATTAAAATCCTGTTAAGTTATATGTTAAATTTATATTATACTGTTTTATTAAAAGCTTTCCATTTTGTTCCTTTACTGATATACAAGAGTATCTTTTTCAATTTGGAACACCTCATTGATTTGCATCTTTTAAAAACCATTTAAGTTCTTAATTACCACCCAAACCTAGTCTATAGGAGGTTTTAAAGCTCAATTGACTGGATATACAATTTAACCAGAAATAAAGATGAAAAATGTTCTCTTCAATTCTTGCCAAGTTCCTCAGAAGGCTTTTATTGAAAAGTTAAAATTCAAGGCATTTGGGAGTGAAACCAGGTGCAAAATAATATGTTTTCTGCTATTTTATAATATTAGCAAGGAAGATTATGACTAGTGCCAGATTATAAAGTTGCCACATTCTTCCTACAACTTCACCCAGGTTGACTGTAGAGTGCCAGGCAGCTATAAGAGGTTAGTGTGAATTGTAAGTAATTTTTCTTATATGCTGAGATTTTTATTGTTATTGGAGTCCTGGGCCAGAGGCCTGATTCTGGGGGTTCCTGATCCAGCCACTTGCCCCAGAAACCAAATGGAAAAGGTAATGGTGAAAAGCAGAAAAGAAACATTAATTAACATGGTCATACCAGGAAGGCAAAGTGAGATCCACCATCTCAACCCTATCTTAGGGGTACTAACATGAACTTCAGGTTTAAATACAGGAAGAATGGGGGCAGGGGGCAAGAGGCAATAATAATTAAGCAGTCTTGGTCAAACTGTGATCTGGTTGGTAAGTATTTCAGTTCTGGTTCAGAAAGGTGGCTCCAGAGAAGTCTTTATGCTGGAGGGGGCAATTTCCACTTGCTACTTAGGATGTTTATCTGTCAGACCTGTGATCCTGGAAGAGGGTAATTTGGCTCCCATGAGAGGTTTGCTAATGCTTTTTTCTTTTTTTCTTTTTTCTTTTTCTTTTTTTCTTTTTTGGAGACGGGACAGTCTCACTGTGGGATGATCTGTCTCCAAGACTCCCACTGTTCCTAGAAAGTCTAGTTTAACTGCTGACGACTTCTGACCTCACTCAGGAAGTCTGAAACAGAGTTTAATATTCTTTTAGTGACTGGATTTATCATGTTTTAAATAAATTGAAAATAGCCTCTATTTATCTTAAAACAGTCCCTTCTGCCTACCAATGTTTAAAATACAAGTTTGGTTATGGTGTGAGTTCATACAAAACCCATGACTTCCTCCCACCCATTTTCATATTCACAGATTATGGTGTGACTGGAGCCAATTTTTTTTTAATCTATTGCTCTTCTTCATGATAGGTTCAATGACCCTCTCCTTTCTTGAGTGCCTCTTTAATGAAGCTAGAAAACAGCTGTCTGAAATATGACTATCATTTCTGGGATTTAACAGGCATGTGCCTTGGATAAATTACGGAGCAGTCAAAGGAGGTCCATAAATATGAATACGTTGCCAGCTGCTTTTCCATTAAACTCTGTTGGTTGAATGAAATTAGTAAATAATTATGTTGGTGGGGAATCTACTATATCCAAATGTGATATAATGTCTTCCTTTAACAACAGAGCTTAATTTTTTCCTATACACCAAATTAGTTTTTAGGGCAATCTACATTGCAAATTGGCTGATTTGCATTAAAACTATGCCTACTTGTCCTGATTTGTCAACACCTCTTTTTTTAAAAAGTCTTTAACATTAAGCATGGGTGGGTAAGACCATCTGCTTATGGAACTTGCCCGGAGCTCCATCACTTAACACATGAGACAGGTTACAGCTGTTTAATTGTTATGGTGCTGAATGATTATCATTCTATCCAAAATTAATATTTATATATGTATGAATAGAAAGCATGTGGTTAAACATAAGCGATCTAATTGTGAATTAATAGCATTAGGTATTCATTAATTAGTCCCCACATGAACATTGAAGTGTAAAATAATGCTTTTCACATACAGTCCAACTCTTGACTTTTAAGATGAGTCCCCAGTAGTGATTATCATGCATGTGAATAATCCACTCTAAAATACATCACTATGTGCAAGAGGGAAAAAAATCACCATATAGCTGCCATAAAATGCAAAGAGAAAGCTATCTATATGGTTATTTCACATACCTTAATTCTTTCCTGCCTCTAAAACCCTTTCCTATGAATTGTGACCCAGTGTGAGCACCAGCCACATGATCAAAGTCTAGGTGTGCACCTGTGACTACATGTATGTACACATATCACCCACGGTTACTACAAAGGCTTATCTCAGCAGAGGGTGGTCTTCCTCCTATATTTAGAAATGGTGACACACAAACTTATTGCATTGTGCTATAAAAGTTAGCAATATACATTCCATCTGCTCAGTACATTTCATAATGAAAAATAGGATAAAAAATTCACAACAAAATTACAATATAAGAGTAGAAATCTGCATGTAAAGTATGATATTTAAAAATGTCTTAGTTTCCAAACAGTTACTGTAAAAATGACTTGTATTTTTGAGTTTTAGGGCAGATTCTATGGCTATGTATGTGGATATTCATACTCCATTTGAAACTATTAATTTACCTCATTTGGATGAAATTATTAATGAGGGAACACAAAATATCTAAGAAGTAGTGATGTGTTGTTTATTCCAAAAAGCTGAATCACATGTTGATTTGGAATTGTGCATTTCAACCAGAAGAGGTATTTAAGCAACAAGAAGGAAGAAAATCCCCTGACCACAAGGAATGGAGTTGTCTCCACTCAGGAAACAACCAGTTCATACAAAAAATATTACCAGCCAGTGGGGGAAGGTGGAGGTTGAGGTGAGGTGCATCTGTAATCCCAGCTACTCTCTGATCCCAGCTACTGAGGAGGCTGAGGCAGGAGAATTACAAGTTTTAGACCAACATGGGCAACTTTGAGAGACTCCCTCAAAATAAAAAAATAAATGAGCTGGGGCTGTAACACAGTGATAGATCCCTAGTAGTAGAAGAAGAAAATAAAAATGTTCCCACCAAATGCAACATTTGGAGCACCGGGTGCTTACCCTGGCATTATTAATGCAGAGTGGACTTTGTGGCTTATGAAAACTACTCATTGGCAGTCTCAGGTTTCTTTGTTGAAAGTCAGGCTTTTAGCTTGCTGTGGTGTAATCGCAGCGGCTCAGAAGGCTGAGGCAGGAGGATTGTGAGTTCAAAGCCAGCCTCAACAACTTAGCAAGGCCCTAAGCAACTTAGTGAGACCCTGTCTCTAAATAAAAAATATAAGAAAGGGATGGGGATGTGACTCAGTGGTTAAGCGCCCCTGGGTTTAAACCCTGGTACCAAAAAAATGTGAATCAAACTTTCCCTTTCTTCAGAGTCTCATGAGTTTTCTTTTTAAAGTATAAGCTATTAATAAAATGAATTGATAATACCTAGTATTTATTGAGTATTTACTGTGTGCGAAAGTACAATGCAAAGTGCTCTACGTTCATTATCTTATTTAATCCTCACAACATTATAAGGTAGAACCATTAAAATTTCCATTGAGGAAACCAAGGCTCAGAGAGGTTACTTAACTTTTCTATGGATGCATAGCCAGTATACAACAGACCAAGATTCCAAACCCATGGGAGCTGTGCTCTTAAGCACTACTCTACCACCTCCTAAATTGTTTTGTTTTTGCCTGTATATGTCTAATGGAACAGATGAAAATTGGTTTTTCTGTGACAAAGATAAATTAATATCTGTATACTAGGCACAAAAGTTTGAATTGCCATAGAAACAGAAATAACCATGATGGCAGTGATGGTTCAATAGTGAAGAGCGACTTTGTTTGTTTATTTATTTTGGTACTGGGGATTGAACCCAGGGGTGCTTTACCGCTGAGACCTATCCCCAGACACATTCCCAGTCCTTTTTATATTATTATTATTATTATTAACATTTTTTTTGAGGGTCTTGCTAAGTTTCTGAGGCTGTCCTTGAACTTGTGATCCTCCTGCCCCAGACTTCTAAATTTCCAGTGCCTTTGTGCCTTGGTGCCTTTTTTATTCAGGATAATTTGAGTTATAACTGTTAACAGGACTCAAGAGTTTATCAAAACAGCAATAAGGAAAACAAAAAACAGTTTGAGGAAAATCAATTTATACTGTGAAGGATGTAAAGAATTTGTAAACTACTTATTGAAAACTGCCTTCACCTCCTTCCAAAGTTTAAATTCATACCGTTTTTCTGTCAACTGAAATTGGTGGACAGAATATTATGTGTAGACTTTGACCACTGAAAAATACTCATAGAAAATGGGTAGATTACATGTATCACCAGTATCAGCTCATGGAGAAAGACTGAGAAAAGTGTAGTACCCAAAATACAAGTAGTAAACATCTGTGGAAACTCTTACCCACAAATATAGAAACATTATTTTACCTGTATGTCACCTTTGAGAAAACCCATAAATCTACTGTTTCATTAAATAAATTCTAGTTTATCCAAGGTGAGTGAAAAGGATTGTTTAAATGTTCATTGTTCCAAGAGATAAAAATAATTAGATAAGAAATCATATTCATCAAAGCCAGATATGGTGGTGCACACCTATAATCCCAGCTACTTCAGAGATGAGACAGTAGGATTGCTACTTTAAGGTCAGCCATGGTGCTTAGTGAGACATTGTCTTCAAAATAAAAAATTAAAAGAACTGGGGCATGGATCAGTGCAGGATTGAACCTGCCCCTGTTCAATCCTCAATTAAGGGAAAAAAAGAAAGAAAAGAAATTATACTTATTAAAATTGACCAAATCAGTAGGTCATTGTTATGATTTTCTGTGATTAGAATTGTTAGCACTACTCAGACACTATTGCCATCCTTTCAAAATCTCATATCTGAATATTCACTTAATGTAAAAAATTTGTGTGTATGTATATATAAATATCTTTATATGTAGTTGCTATAGCCTGAACCCAGGGCCTTGTACATGCTAAGCACATCTCTACCACCTTGATTCATCTCCAGCCCCATGTATTACAATTTTATTTATTAACATTAACAGCTATCTCTGGGGAGTTCCGTTCCCAAATCAGAATACTAAAATTCGACTGTTATTTTTTAATCTACAGAATTTGAAAATGTGTTTTTGCTTATGTCATTCAGTAAACTCAAGGAGTAAATGCCAAAGGAGACATGTGTTACTAACATGTTTATGTATGTGATCCAGTGCATGAAATCATGCCATATGCAAAGACTGTTACAAAAACTCATTTATCATGCACCAAACAATAGGTGGTTCTGCACAGGTTCTGCCTGTGCCAACATCAGGGTGCCTGCTCTGGGTATTTGAGTGTACTACTTTTGACTCCATTATGAATATATAGTGCACAGTAAGGCATGAAATTCTAAACTGAGGGAAAATACCAAACACTATACAACACTCTGTAGCTCATAAAGGAGCTTTTTTATTGGTAGTGCGGACTTTAAAAGATGTAGTTTATCTCAAAGCACCTTTCCCATGGAATCTGGATTTTTCTGGACTGACTTAAATCAGAAAAAATATTATTTCACTCTTTTGGAACTTCTTGGTATAAATAATGTTCCAAACCAAAGCATGATATTTTGCTTGGGTAGGTACATATAAGAAGCAATGTGTTTATACAGATAATTTTTACACCAAATTTCCAAACTAAAAAAAGGAATGAAATATGCAAACTTTCAAAAATAATTTATTTGAAGCAAGTTTTCAAAAAAACCATTGCCAGTTTCAGGGGAGCAAATGCTCTTTAAGAAAGCACATGCGTGCTCAGACGCAAATTGTTTTTGTCAACACCATCTCATCAGTGGTTAAAATTCACATTAATTAACTTTCCTAAATGGGATAGAATATTTTAAATGTTTTAACCCCATCTTGGAGGATTTTGTGGTAAGAACATATTTTAAGGGGCCTGAGTAAAGAATATAAAATTGAGTAAGAATATAAAATTGTTTTATGGTGTTTAAAGTTATGTCACCGTCATAATCCTTTTATGATGTGGTAATCAGTAATAAAACAGTGCTGTGAGTACCAATTAAGGAACATCAAATCAATGGGTATGCAGCTTGCACGCTGATTTGAACAGTTGCTGATTGGAATAAATGGATTTAATATGTACTTATTTGATGACGGTAGCTTTTCTGTCATCCTAGGAGAACTGGTACATGAATAATCTAAGAATGATACTTACTTACAACTTTAATGAGATACTAATGTGAATCATATTTTAAAGTCCATGTTATAAAGTATTATGAAACACAATGCTAAATAAAAATCTGCCCTCCAAGGATTTTGTGATAACAGCCATAGTGAAAAATATGTCTATATTTTATTATGTACTGATCTGATTGAATTATTATCTTCCGAAGATGGGCCCCTAAGATTTTATTGTTGTAATTAAACCAAGAAACATTTCCTACATTCTAGATTCTGTGTTATTTCCCTGTGTTTACACTATACCCAAGAGTCAATTCAGCAGCCCATTGAAAATACTGTACTATTTAATATGCTTCAACCAAGCACATTGTCGACAGCAGAAACAATGTGAATGGTTCATAAACATACACTCAGCAGGTATGTATACACAGCAAAACCATTTTTATTTTCCCTTGTGAGCTGCTTAATGTATATATAACCAACTTGGTTTGCCTTTGTTTCTTCCCTGTGTTTATGAGAATCAGTTTGACGGTGAGAGGAAAGCAAACTCAGAATTAATCTTATTCCATGTAGACCTTCAAATATCCCAATTCCTCCCCAAAGCAGGCACATATACTCCTTTGACCTCGTTTTTAAATGAGCAGCCTTTGAAACTACTACTCAGCAGATATTTCTTATACAACATTTATACATCAACTGACTGCCTCCGTTCTTTGTTGTTTTTTTAAACTCATTCGTGTTCACTTTTCTTGGTTTTATCCCTAGTTTGACTTTCTTGCCCGCTGGGTTTCTGAACTTTAGGTTTTTAGAACGCATTACTGCAGTTTTTATAAGGCTTCCTTTCGTTTGCTTAAGGTGGTCTTATCTGAGGCTGCACCAACAGTTTAGTATTTCAAATTAGTTTGTATTTTAATCTCACTTCCAGTTTTTTCCCTTAGTTCATCAGTGTTGAACTAAGGATTTCCACTCTTTTTATCTCATTTTTTTCATTCAAGTAAATTCCCTCACCAATCAAAGCACAGATGCTGCTTCGAATCTGCCTTGCACCCGAGCATAGTTCTGCTGCATCTGGGTTGTCAGTGTATCTCATTTGTTAAGAATATGGACTTTGGTGTCCCACTACCTGGTTGGAATTTTCTGGGCCACTTGTCAGCATTTTGATCTTGGGATCATTATTTAATTTCCTCTGCCTCAATTGATTCATTAGTGAATAGGGGAAGATAATAATCGTACCTGTTACTCCATAGGTGGGTCAAATTCAGCAGCTAATTGACATTAAATGCTGAGCATAGTTTTCACACATAATGACAGTCAGTAATTGGAGTTGTTAATGCTACTGTGTATGGTTAGAGTAGATGGATTAGGGTTTGGGGAAGAGGAACAGATAGGTGAAGGACTGGGGAAATGGCATAAATAGTTTATAGGGGAAAGATTTTGTGAATGAGGTCTTGCCTACTTTTGCTTTTTTCTCAAAGGGTAGACTTTCATAGAATTTCTTCAAAAACTGCAAACGCATGTAGGACATACTAAGGTCATCATAATAAGTACATTTGTCACTTTGTATAACAGATGTTAAGACTCTACTATGGGGCTTGGGGCAGAGGTGGCTCATGGTAGAGTGCTTGCCTAGCATGCATGAGGCCCTGGGTTCTATTCTCCAGCACCAATACCCACCTCACACACACACAAAGTCTCTCTTATGAATCAGGCAGTGGAAAAGCCATGATTAGCATCGTGAAACTTGCCAGAGGTGAAGATTTACACGTTGTCACTGAAGTCTGTAAGGTTCATTAAAGCCTTGTATTTTCATGGCATCTCTTAGTTGAAATGAATTGATCGCAGCAAGTTTTCCATTCTTCTCATTTACATGAACCCTAATGCACGTACTCTGAAACTTCATTCATGTGAAGTATTCAGGTGGAAAAAGAAAGACTAAGATAACAGAGGAAATGGAGAGAGGAAGGCTGTTCATAATTTTGATGGATAACAGATGAGGCAACAGCATGTCAATAGAATTTCCAAAACAGTGCTGTTCCTCCTGACCTCTCATGTTAGGATTGAAACATGGCCCAGTAATTCATTCCCTCTGTGAGCCAGCACCCTCCTAAAGGACTTCAGAGCCCAGGCCTAATCCTGAGGGGTGCAGATGGGAGCAAAGCATTCACCTCCACCCACTTTCCTCAAAACACAAACGAAGGCCCTAAAAGAAGTACCTGGAGGAGGAACAGGTTTAAAGGATATGGGACCAAGCCTTTGCTTTGCTGCTATGGAAAGCTTAGGGACCAATTATATAACATATTTTTGAAAAGCCAAGGCTTTCTTCCATACCCCAGATTTTCCTGTGTTTACCCACCTGTTCCCACAAGGAGACCCCAGCCCTCCAGTGCATAGCCTTGAACCCAGAGAAGTTGTTTCATTTGCTGTGTCCCAGGGCTGACTGTGTATCTGAAAGTATTTTAAGAGAAACAATGAAGGCCAGGAATTGGTCACAACCTTTGAGACATTCACCTGCATAATGACATTTAAGGAACCCATGTAGACGACATCTAAAAGATGTATTACCCCATGACTTTGGACAAAGTCGTGTTAGATCAGCAATTTTTTTTAAAATTCTTGTCAAGTTTTATTCCCTTTTAGCTTATGAAAAGCATTATTCTGGCAACTCAACATAATAAAAGTAAGCATCTCACAGGTACCAGGGATACAATTGATAGATGAAGATGATGTTGGAAAAAAAAATTTCTTTATGTAATATATGCCAAAGTCTCAAAGAAAATGAGAGAGCTTAAAGTTACAGATATTAGGAACACTGACCAGGACAACTTTTGATGAATGTTTGCTGTTTTGAGTCTCAGAATTAGAAACTCGAATGTCTTCACAAACATTACAGAAACAAAGGTCCTGCAGGTTATATATTATGCACATTAGTCTCAACAAAGTGGAGTTAATAACATTTCACTAAATAATAATAGCAGCAATTCATAAAGCAGTAACAGGAAAGTTGAGTATTAAATAGGCTCTTCACATAAATAATAAATGCTGGTGAGGATGTGGGGGAAAAGGTTCATTCATACGCTGCTGGTGGGACTGCAGATCGGTGCAACCACTATGGAAAGCAGTATGGAGATTCCTCAGAAAACTTGGAATGGAACCGCCATTTGACCCAGCTATCCCACTCCTAGGTTTACACCCAAAGGATTTAAAATCAGCATACTACAGTGGCACAGCCACATCAATATTTATAGCAGCTCAACACAACAGCTAAACTATGGAACCAACTGAGGTGCCCTTCAACAGATGAATGGCACATATACACAATGGAATATTAACCTTAAAGAAGAATGAACTTATGGCATTTGCTGATAAATGGATGGAACTAGGGAATATTATGCTAAGTGAAACAAGCCAATCCCAAAAAACCAAAGGCTGAATGTTTTCTCTGATATTCAGGTACTAATTCACAATAGGCAGGGAAATAGAGGTGTTTTGGACTAGACAGAGGGGAGTTAAGGGAGGGGAGGGGGCATGGGGGTAGGAATGATAGTAGAATGAATCCGACATTATGACCCTATGTGCATATATTATTACATGACCTGCGTAACTCTACATCACGATAACCAGACGAATAAGAAGTTATACTCCATTTATGTATGACATGTCAAAATGCATTCTACTGTCATGTATAACTAATTAGAACAAATTAAAAAATTTAAAAGTAAATAAATAGGCTTTTCATAATTCACAAAGATTTGGCCCTTAAAATGAAAATCATCAAGTGACATTAAAAGTCAAGAAAATTGTCAGGGTTGCTCTGGAACTAGAAAGCACCAAATAGAACATCAAAATAAATGCTTTGAATTTGGGTTTAGGTAATGCCTCTGAATGGGTTATTATTATTTTATTTGTTCTTTTTAGTAACATATGACAGTAGAGTTTATTTTAACATATTTATACAAACATGGAGTACATCTTATTCTAATTAGGATCCTAGTCTTGTGGTTGTACATGATGTGGAGATTCACTGTGGTGTATTCAGATATGTGCCTAGGAAAGTTATGTCAGAATCATTACACTGTCTTTCATATTTCAGTTCCCCTTCCCTTCCCTTCATTCTCCTTTGTCTGATCTACTGAATATCTATTCTTTCCCTCTCCCCACCCCCCCTTGTTGTATTAGCATCCACATAGTACAGAGAACTTTCAACCTTTGGATTTTTGTGATTGGCTTATCCCACTTAGCATTATAGTCTCCAGATACATCCATTTACCGGCAAAAGTCATAAAACCATTCTTTTTCATAGCTACATAATATTCTATTCTATTGTGTGTATTTACCTCATTTTCTTTATTCGTTCATCTGTTGAAGGGCACCTAGGTTGGTTCCATAGTTTGGCTATTGTGAATTGAGCTGCTATAAACATTGATGTGACTGTGTCACTGTAGTATACTGATTTTAAGTCCTTTGAGTATATACCAAGGTGTGGAAGATCAGCAATGATCATGTGCACTTCTGAGCCCCTTTCTTCATTTTTTTTTTTACTGGAAAAAGAAATAATTATTTCTAAATCTCCAAGAGAAGGTATCATGATAGAGTGGTAAGAGCAAGTGCTGGAGCCAGACAGCTCTGATTACTAGCTTATGACCTTGCTCAAATTACCTAATCTTGCCTCTTTTCCTTTTACTCATCTGCATTAACTATCTCAGTTGTATTTGCATCACAAAGTTGTGGTGAAAATTAAATGAGAGAACAATATAAAGTGCTAGACCAGCTGGACAGGTGGCACATGTTTGTATTCTTGGCAACTCAGGAGACTGAGGCAGAAGGATCTCAAGTTGGAGGCCAGCTTCAACAAATTAATGAAACCCTGTCTCAAAAATTTAAAAAAATTATTTTTTATGAATATAATAGCATTTTATTAATGTGATATTGCCCTATACATATACTCACTTCCCAAAGCATTTTCCCATGTATTATCTTATTTAATCCTAAGGAATCTGTGGCAGCTGCTGTTGTTGTTATAGTGTGGCCAGAACTTAAAACTGGCCTTTATTTTTTTTATTAAAATATTTTTTATTTTTACAGACACATTCTGATTCATTATACACAAATGGGGTACAACTTTTCATTTCTATGTTTGTACGCAATGTATATTCATGCCATTCATGTAATCATACATATATATAGGGAAATACTGTCTGTTTCATTCTACTGTTTTTCCATTCCCACCCCCTCCCACCCCTTTTTCCTCTACACCATCCAAAGTTCCTTCATTCTTCTCTTCCCCCTGCCACCCACCATAATTATATATTGTCATACACTTATCAGAGAAAACATTCGACCTTTGGTTTTTTGGGCTTGGCCCATTTCACTTAGCATGATATTTTACAACTTCATCCATTTACTAGCAAATGCCATAATTTTATTCTTCTTTATGACTGAGTAATATTCCATTGTGTATATATACCACAGTTTCTTTATCCATTCATCAATTGAAGGGCATCTAGTTTGGTTCCATAATCTAGCTATTGTGAATTGAGCAGCTATGAACATTGATGTGGCTGCATCTTTGTAGTATGCCGATTTTAAGTCCTTTGGGTATAAACCGAGGAGTGGGATAGCTGGGTCAAATGGTGGGTCCATTCCAAGGTTTCTGAGGAATCTCCATACTGCTTTCCAGAGCGACTGTACCAATTTGCAACTCCACCAGCAATGTGTGAGTGTGCCTTTTTCCCCACATCCACGCCAACACTTATTATTGTTTGTGTTCTTGATATAGCCATTCTAATTGGAGTTAGATGAAATCTTAGGGTAGTTTTAATTTGCATTTCTCTAATCACTAAGGATGATGAGCACTTTTTCATATATTTGTTGATCACCAAATATCTTCTGTATATCTTCTGTGAAGTGTCTCCCCATTTCCTTAGCCCATGTATTGTTTGGGTTCTTTGTATTTGGGTATAAAGTTTTTTAAGTTCTTTATAAAAAATTATTAAGAGGACTTGGGTATAGCACAGTGGTAAAGTGCACCTGGGTTCAATCCCTAGTACCAACAATAAAATAAACCATAGTATCTGACACAAAGTGTGCCTTTATTATTGTCTTCAGGGAACAAGGCAGGGATCAGAGTACTTCACCAGTGATCATTCTGAACCTAATTTGAACTTGGAGAAAGAGACATAGCTAGGAATCACTAATACATCACTCAAGTGTATTAGTACCTGACAATCTGTAAGTTATATCAAACCAGGCTCAAAGAAGAGCTGAAATTCTCTGCATCATTTGTATCTGTGAGCATGTGTGCATTTGCAGGGGGTGGGGGGAGAATCCATAACTTTCCTCAGTTTTCTCAAATATGAGACCCCCAAAAAAGATTAAGAATTATCATCTTGCAGGAAATAAAGTAATGGATCTTCTTCAAAGATAAGTAATTAAAATGCCAAGGAAAGTATGTTGTGAATACATTTTACCTGAGAGTATTTTTTAAGGACTCCATATTATGTATTTAGCACCCATTTTTATGAGCTTTACTTTATAAAACAAATTTAAAACTTAGTAGATCTAACAGGTATGACTTTTTCCTAGTGTCACAATATACTCATTAGTTTTCAAAGCAGTTTTTCTGCAAGTTAATGTGCATTTAAGCAATTGTTAGGTGTATTAATTTTTAAATATATGGTATTATTTTTATGGTTATTGTTCCTAATGGCTTCTTACAACATGCCTGTGTTTTTCTGATTATTTCCTGTAGTAGCTTCTATAATGATGTTTTTATTGTTGCAATTATTACTTTTAATAATTATGTGAACCTCATACATTGACATCTCCTTTTAACTTCTTCATTATTTAAAACCAGGCTTTTGTGGTATTATTAGAAATTTTATTCTTCAACACCAAAATACAGGTTGTCGTTTTTCCCTTTTCCCTCTTAGTTTTAAGCTGAAACAATGATTCTCTGTGATATAAAATGCAAATGATAAATCTTGGTATGTTTTTCTCAGCACAGATAGTTTTATTATGATTGGTTTTTAGCTTTTTGTGAAACTTGTGTTTAATATTTAAAATGTTTTATTAATTTCAACATATTGTAATTTTATTTTTTTGACTTGCTGTAAATTTAAATGTATTTTCTAATTTCAGCTCCTCTTTCAGTATTCTCCTGACCCAATGACACACTTACCTTGACCTGTAAATTCATCTGTTGTTTTGCATAATATATTTTTTGCTAAAATAATGAGTTTGGCTGATTAGAAATGACTCAGTCCTCCTCTAAAACTACTAATCCAGATCAGAATTAAATTGTGTTATTTTAGTTGCATTATCTGAAGTGGTCCTGATATAAAAGCAAAAGCAGTGTTATCAATTTTTATAAAGCAAGAATTTTTATAAACTAAGATACTACCCTATCTGAATCAAACACTCCAGAATTTTTGATGTCACTTTATGTTTAGGTCATTAAATGAACTACTATAGGGTTCTGCTAGATTATGTAATAATCTACAAGAAATTATTCTAGCATTATGCAGTACTACATTTTTATCTTAATGTTTGAAAGATCATCTTTACCAAGTTATCATGGCAGAGTAGGACCTAACAGTATTTATTCCTTCACCTTAATTTCCCTTATAATATATTGCCAATTAGCCATAAACATGCTTACTTTTAAAGGCAATTCAGAAACCTCTAATGGAATCCTGTGGCAAAGGGAAGAACACTTTTATATACACTGTACAGATGTGTCAAAGCCATTTATGACTTTGTTTACGCACATGACACAACTACCAGACCTGAGTGTCTCATCTGAAAGTTACAGTGTAAATCATTCTGTTAAGAGTTCTCCTACCACTTGCATGTCAGTAAATGAAAAATAATCAACATAAGCATCTTTGAAAAGCAATTTAAGATCATTAAAAATGTATGAATCTTGACAAAGCAAGAAGATTTGAGGCTTATTAAGAATATATTAGGTCTCTACAGTGAGTGAAGGGAGAGAGGCATTTATATCCCTGTCAAGAGAAAAGGTGTAGTCTCATTGTAACCTAAGGAAAGACAAACGGACAGGGCAGGCGAGACACAGTGGAAGACTCAGTCTTAATCCTGACTGTTCCTACAAATCTTAGAAAAGAAACAGAACCTGCTTTAGGATGATTCCTGAAAAGAAACAGAATCTTAGAACACTCCCTGTTTCCTAATGGACTACATATGTGATACTTCCTGTCAGTCTGGACTGCAGCCAAGGGCTACTGCAGAATCAGAACTTAGATGTGCCTTGCAATAGAATGTAAATATATATTCCATGAGCTCAAGGATTCTTAATCTTTATCTTTTTTTTCTTTTTTCTTATTAACTATTAAAGTTAAATATTCATAGATCTCATAGTTGTACATTTCCAAAATTCTCTAGTAATAAAGACTGATTCCATTTGTTTCTACTTAGCTCTAATCTTGAACGAGGTCCAAGCGGAGTAAAGAATGGTAGTGTTAGTTTACCTGGATAATCTTCTCAAAAGTGCTGAGTATTTCCTGGAATCATGACTACATTTACTAAAATGTGAATATATTGCATTTTTAGAAGATATGAAATGCCTCTCTGTCGTGTGATGTCTTATGTCAGCTGCAGCGACTCGATTTGCATGTAAATTCTGAAAATTTCCTTGTCCCATGTGACACTTCTGAAATGTCTGTCTGTTCTTTTTTCCTTTTTAATTTCCCAAGCTCACTATTTGGATAAGATAGTTAAAGGTACTGTATACTTGCTCTTTGTCGACATATCTACATATATATCTATATATAACCATGTATCAGATTGCACTAGGTGTGACCAAAGACTGTTTTCCATGCACATTTTTGTAAATTATAAATCAGGCTTACATTACATGAAATGCCTTGAATTTAAAGTATCGAGACTTAAATGTCTGTGTCTCATTTTTATAATTTTGGGTTATCACAGATTTCATTCCTATGTAAAAGCATTAGTTTTTCACTAGAACCCCAAACTGAAGATTATAGTACATTTGCTGTTTTTTGTTTATTTTATTTTATTTTATTTTACTTTAAGATCTTCATTGTTGGCAATTCAGCTAATGGGCTTTAAATTCTAAATTAAAGAAACATAAATACTCTTTTATCACAGAATAAGAAATTGTCAATCTAAAGAAGATTCTGGTTAATATATGTTGAGAGAAATCTCATTGATCCTCATATGGAAACTTCTTTGACTTCAGTGTTTCAAAATATATGTGATATCATAATTTTATGTTTTGTTATTTTTCAAGACTACAAAATATTGTGCAGTCTCTTAAATCAAAACTGATCCCATTGCTCAGCAGAAAACAGCAGATCCTCATGTCTTCAGTTCTTGTAGAAACAGGTGGAGAATTTTTTTTTCAGAAGAGAAAATTCCCTTCCCCTTTCTCCTTAAATTGCCTATTTTCTATTCCTTGTTTGTGCTTTTCATTAGAATATGAAAATATTCATGGCAATATCCAGGCTTTCATATAATAACTTCTGTGTGCATGCAATCAGCTGCTGCACCTCTTTGTCAGTGGGGCAATTATATCTTTCTTTTTCATTAAAAACAAAATATATCCATAAAGAAAATTCACTTTTTACCTATTGAATAATCCATAAATACAGATAGTAATTGTCTGAAAGAAAAGAAGCAGCAAAATTAATCTTATCCTGACCTGATGGTATCCCTAAGTAAAATTTCGTTACACTCTGCCTTGAGAGGCTTGTCAAAATATTCTTCTCTCTGTTAACCCTGAAGAGACAGAATATCTCTTTGAGATATTTTCTTCTCAAGTTCCGCAGTGGAGGAGGGGAAACCAATTCTTGAGTAATACTTTTAATGCAGATTTAAAATAAACATCTTTAAACAGATGGTTCCTTTAAATTTTGTCACCAAAACAAGAGGAGCATTCTAATGATAAGAAGCTGTATAAAAACCCCAACTGCTAAAGCAAGTATTTGTATTAATATATATTTTATTCCAAATTATAAATAACTCTGTCCAAAGAGATCAAATTAATAGCCAGCTCTTCTTAGGCTTTTAGAGCATTTATATCCTTGCTTCTGTCAGTGTCATGTCACTCATAAATAAGAATTCCAGAATCTATCTAAGTGTCATCCTCATAAACTGATCATGTTGGCTGCATGCCAGATATCATCAGTAGGAAGTGGCAACAATTGTTTTTTTTTTATTTTTTTAATGTCATGTTAGACTGAAACAATTATAGATTTTGGATATATTAAATTATTTTAATTGTTTCCCAAATTTTCCCTCCTTGCCCATAAAAGCAGACAAGATAGGATATAAAGGTAAAAGCATAAAAGCCTTAGGGAGATTGTCACAAAATATCACTCTTCGCTATCTGTCTTGAAGCACGTCACTACCGTGTTTTTGTTCAGTCTATCAATGTTTTATTGTGGTCCTTATGGTATTTCATTTTGTCCGTCCTAAGTAATCAAATATGCACAGCTATTACATTTAGTTGGAAATCCTGTCGGTCCTGTCCCATCCGTATGCAGCCTGAATCCTAATGTTTGTTAGAATAGATGCTAAGCTGCTTCACTATTTCCTGGGCTTTGCTTATTCTGTGAAAAGGAATGTACTCTGGGCATAAAGTATAGTCATTAATACTGGCCTATACTTTGTGCAATTATTTAATGCACTGTAATTTCACATGAATATTCGGCAACTCCAAGGCCAGATAAAATTAATGTTCTCTTTTTAACATCATTCATAAACTCATCCCCACTTTCATGCTCTTGAATTTAGAGGGAATTTTTTAAAGCAACAAGGTGCTTTAAGAAGTCCTGTCCTAAGCAGTAACCAGTAATGTTTACAACAGATGAAAAATCTAGACAAGGGATTCTGAAATTATTTTCTCGAGGTGCTTTTATACACCATATGATATACCTTGTTGCTTTGCTAATGGGAAAAAATAAATTAAGTTAATTTTGTCTGGCCTGCTGGTATTTAGTGGATCCTTGCATATATTTCTGTCCTGCACAGGTAAGTGGTGTCTCAAGGGTCAGGCCAATCAAAGATGCCACTTGGATAAGAATTAGATTCCTTAGATAATGTTGCTGTTTCTATCCATGTGCAATTACAGTATTTGTGCTGTTTATAAAGGCCTGTTCCCACTAAGTGTCCCGTATCTGTTTATTTTAGTTGCACAATCTTTCAATACTCAAATCACTGGTGTTTTCCTTCTTTGTCTCGACAGAGGGTTGTCCTGGCCTGTGCAACAGCAATGGGAGATGTACACTGGACCAAAACGGCTGGCATTGTGTTTGCCAGCCAGGGTGGAGAGGAGCAGGCTGTGATGTAGCCATGGAGACTCTCTGCACAGATAGCAAGGACAATGAAGGAGGTAAGAAATGCTGAGCATGAAAAGGAGTATGTGCCAGAGCACAGGTTCATAAGTTACAGTGAGTCCAGAGTTATCTGTTGCCAAAAAAAAAAAAATCTGATCCCCATAGATTAGATTGATTGAAAAAATGTATGAGTGCTGATGGAATGATTTTGCTCTCTATTTTTCCTGAAACAAATGTGAGATGATTATCGTTCAGGGAAAAGACAAGGTAACCAAGCTACTGTATAATGTCCATTGTTCTCTGTTCCTTTTTCTGATCCCCAGGTGACTATCCTCCTCAACTCTAGTATTTAGGGCTCTGTGAGTTGGGAATTCTAAAGCAGTATTTTAATAACTAAACATTCCAAAAGATGCAAGGCATTTCCCAAGCCCTCTTGAAAGTCATAGATGGAAAGAATAAAACAGTGACAGGGACAGTCCCCTTGGAGCTGCACTGCAGTGGCTTTTTATCCTTAACTCTACGCTGTTAAAAAGACTGTGCTGTTCCACCCAATTTGAGCCCTGGGCTAAAAATAATTATCCTCCCCTTTAAGTACATCCCCCTATGCAATTGTATTTTAATTTCAGAAACCAGAGAATGAGAATTGGTGGTGGAAAAATTGCCCCGACAGGTGTTCAGTTGTGACATACCTTGACACAACTTGCTCTCTGGGCCTCTGTGGTCACCTACTCTGTGACTCAGATGTGTTTCCCTCCCCTCTCCTCCACTTCCCTGTTTTCTTTGGAAGGCCCACATGGACAGGAGTATAGGCTAGAGAGTGCAAGTTTTGGAGGCAGACAGATCTTCACTCTACCATTTGATGATTATGTGACCTTAGACAAGATTCATAATCTCTTTAAACCTCCATTGCTTTATCTATAAAATAGGAATAAGAGTTTTTGAAAGGGTTAAAAAAATGTATGCAAAGAACATGACATACTATTGGACCCAGCATGCTATAGGGTGCCACCGATATTGTTCAGTTTCTCTTTTGCTTTCAAACTGCTCATCTTGATGAACTGGAATCTGTAGAAGATTGTCAGAGAAGATTGAACTGCCTTTTCCCATCTACATGTGGAGTGGGCTTAACTGCTGCTCTCTAGGAGGCACAGTAACCAGAACCAAAACCTGCCTCCCCCCACCCAACTCACATCCCCGCTCACACCCTCCCCAGGCCTGCAGCCCTCTCCAACCAAAAACCATGTCTCTTATCTTCCTGACAAGGAGCTATAGTTCTCCCCTTCACTTTCTAGCATCCTGCTTGCCATCTTCCTTGTATTCTTTTACTTGGACTATCAAGACTTGAGACCCTAATTCCACACACAAGCCTCCTTGCCCCAGCTGAATTTAAACAGTCTCTATCCCTCACAGCTTTTCCCTGCTAATAATATCTCATTGCCTGAGCTCCTCCTAACCACGTGCTATAGAAATGGCAGCATTAATCCTCTCAGAGCCACAGCCCAGATGGCAACCTTCCTGGTTGCTTTCCTCCAAAGAGCCCCTACCCCATTGTTTCTATTGCCTGGGGAGGAAGAAAGCAACTCTTTCTCCTTGATCCTGTATTTCAGATTTTGTCTTCTAAAAAGAGATTATATTGAGGAGGTTCCACATTCTCTCAGAGGGAAGCAAACTACAGGGCCAAGTCTGCAGAGACCCGGCAGAGTAATTTAGGGGCTAATCAACTCTTTAGTATTGTTATCAGCCAAGGAGGCTTTTACTTTTCCTCAAAATTTATCAACTGTGAATTGGCCTCATTCCCCTTTGTTTATTCTTATTAGCATGAAACTATGCTATCTCTAGGCTTCCCTCTCTAAGGGGAAATCTGAGCTGATAGAAGACCTCCTGTGGATTCTCTACTTATCTCACATAATTTGTATGCCTGTCCCTAACCTAATTTTGTTGATCTTCTAAGAAGGAATCTTAGTGTCAGACTCTACATCATGAGATTGTAAACTGGGTGCCCTATAACCCAAGCTAGAGGGTTATTTGAACTTATGCACGGGTCATGTGCATAGAAACAATATTTTCCACATCAAAATTGAGACATATAATCTGGCAATCAAGGATAACCTGATATGAGAACAATAGAACACCAGGCTTAAAAGTAGGACAGTACTGTAATTCTAGAACCAAAGATGACCACAGTGATATGGAGCCATTATCTAAACTATATTTATTGTCAAAATGGTGAATTAGCCAGAAAGTAACTAAGTCACTTGATTTAGCATATTAAATAACTAAGAAGGAGGAGAAGATGAAGAGGATGATTTGGCCCTAGTCATGAATTAAACATTTTATATAAATTGCTACTATACTGTCATTTAAGCAACTTTATAGAACACAATCCTCATAAAAGAAAGAGTAGTTTACCATTCCCAGAAGTGCAGTTGATAATATAAAAAAAATTTAGAATAGACAGCTCCATATAGGGCAATAGTTAAATATCTTCTGAGACCAGGCCTCTTCCTTAACTTCAAAATATACTTTCCTTTTCCCAGTCAAATGTGCCCCACCATCAATTGTCTAATTCTAAAGATCCTCAAAATCTAGATCTCACTAAATAGGTGTCTCTCTTTGCCTCTATGGATCTCCTCTCCTGCTTGGTCTCTCTACAAGCCTTAAGGGACAGCAGTCTTAGAAGGGAACCCTTCATGAGGAGGAGGCGTAATCGATTTCTAATAAAACAGATGGAGGCCGTTCATCTTTAACCACTCTTTCAACACCTGTACATTGACAAAAAGTAAACCTGCTGCCTTATTTCTTTAAGATTCAAACAAGCAGGTGTTATGTACACCAGGTAATGTAGCTCTTCAGAACTAAGGGTGATATTTTACCCACCCATACAAGGTCCCTGAAAAAATCTCCACTTGATGGAATTGGCAGTCGATCTGCTTCTCAAATACAGCTCCAGGTATCGAACAGAGACTGCTGGAGCAGATCATTTGAACAGCAGCAGGTGATGGAATAGCAGACTTTTTAATCATATAGTGGAAGTTAGAAACAGATGGGCATTGGAGCAGAGAATGTGGATAACATCTCCAAATGGTAGCAACTCATTCCTATCCTGTCCTGACTGAGCAAGCTTTCAGCACAAATGATCAACAGCAACAGCACATGCCTAGACTTGGCCTGTCTGTATTTCTTTTTCAATTTTAACTCTAACCTGTGAAATCAATTCCCCTCTACATTGAGCCATTTCTTATTCATATCCCAAGACTCACTCTGATCTTGATGTTGCTAAGGTCGGGGCAAAGAAAGGCAGAGAGGCAGGAGCTGGCCACTGTTACGGGATGGGTGATCTGGAATTGGGTAGAAGACCAGGACCCTGTACTGCTGCTCTCTTTAGTTCCATGAGAATCTTTCAGTGGGCCACCTGATGGAGATCCATTCTGTCTCAGTGTGCTCTACCTCACGCTTCCAAGAAAATCTTTTCTATTCTTAAGATTCTGTACTGTCATTCTTACCAGAAATGTCTCTGGTTGCACATGAGAGAAATCAAACTCAAATGATTCTACCCTTTAAAAATGCATTAGTTTGTATAACAGAAAAAAAATCAGACACAGCTGCATCCAGGTGTTTGAATAATGATACCACAACCCTGGGTATTATTCATCTGTTAACTCTGGGGTTTTTTTCTATGTTGGAACCCACTCTCAAGCCAACTGTTCCCCAAAATGGCCACCACAAACTCTGAGTTTACATTCCACTAGCAAATACCTCAGCACAAAGTTTTTCTAACATTTTTCTAAGTTTCTGTGAGGCCTTGGCCTGGTACTGAGCCTCGCTGTTTTAATCAGTCTTTGTCACTGCTGTGACAAAAAGATCTGAGAACAGTTTTAGAGGAGGAAAAGTTTATTTTGGGGCTTACAGTTTCAGAGGTCTCATCCATAGACAGACAGCCTTAGGGCTCCATTCCTTAGAACTGGAGGTTAGGCAGAACATCATGGTGGAAGAGGGAAGTGACTCACAAGATGAGGCAGCAGAGAGATTCCACTCACGAGGTACAAAATATATACCCCAAAGGCACACCTCCTCCAGCCACACCCTACCCACCTTCAGTTACCACTCAGTTAATCCTGTCAAGGAATTAATTTACTGGTTGAGTTAAGGCTCTTGTAACACAATCATTTCTCCTCTAAACTTCTTGCACTGTCTCACACATGAACTTTTAGGGGATAGTTCACATCCAAACCATAACACTCATGATCTGAATTAGGTCACCTGCCCAAAGGAAAATTGAATTGCTGTCCCCAGAAGGGATATGGATGCTGGGTACACAGAAAAACAGATTCTACTCCAGAACTATAATTAGCTCTTCATGGCATTTAGCCTTAGTATAATCAGAGAATATACTTTAGTAACTTTTTCCATGTAGCACAGACTATTAATTTCAGAATAGAAAAGTTTCTGTTTTTTATCTTCTCCCTTTCCCCCAAATTTATAGTCTTTTCACTTGATAGCAAAAAAATCAGTGCTGAAATTCTGACATCCTTTCCTAATTCAAGGTTGGCAAAACAGTTGTCTAGTTCTGTCTCTATACCTTTATAAGCATCATTGTTTTTACAATCTTCTTACTAAGAATCTCATTCAACAGGGGATTTCTTGACTCCATGAGCTGCCACCGCAAGCTGCAGACTATAGAAATGGACACTACACAGCACCTCTTTAGACGCTTCCCATTACAGACATCACCCCTAGCTAGTGGTCCCACTATGCAGTCATCAAAAATACAATTTGTCAAAGATAATTGTTTTCAAAAATTGAAATGAGTCCCCAAAATGCACCATCTTTGGCAGTTGTTACTGTGTTCCCATCTTTCTTCTCATGAAGAAGATCTAGTCAAACTTTCCTTTGTAATCCTGTTTCCCTTTCTGGTTCTCCATTGGATAGGTTCCCTATGGGGACCTCAGGCAGGGGATGCAGGGCCTATCCTGGAGATTGGATGGTTGAGGCATGAGAATGACTTTAAAAGACTTCTATGAAACTTTGTTCAAGAATGGTGGAATGCCAATACGTCACTCCTGCCAGAATAATTCATCTTATTTTAAGAAAATAGAGTTATTTCTTGTTCTTCAGAATTACTTTGTGGGGTGTATATCAGGAAAATTTACCTTCAACAGGCATATTTAAAAAAATTCTAGGGGCTGGTAATGGGAGACGAGATTGCAATTCAAATGGTTATGTAGAAATTAGAAAGAGAAATGATAGATTATTAAATAGAAATAAAAATAAAAATGAAAAGTTCAAACTCTAAGAAAAATGTGCTAGAGGTAAAACAAAGAAACAAAAAGGGGCAAAAAATGTATGAAATTTTCATATAAGCAGCAAAATAAGTATTATGGATGCAGGTGGTCTAAGGATGGAGATTACCAAATAAAAATAAGGAAATGTTTGGAATAGATGAAAAAATTTGAGCAGGAGGATAAGATAAGAAACTATTGTGTTATCCAGAACCAAATATAAAAGTTAAGTAAATAAAATGGCAGATAATAGCACTGGGAAGGGAGAAGAAATAGTTGATTGAAAAAAAAAAAAAAAGAAAAAGAGAAAGTAATTTGCAAGAGACCCTAAGTATGTTCCTAAAAGCTTCCAGGTGTTTATCAGAATCTCAGACATTAAAATATATTATCCTGGTAGATGATGACTGTTATGCATTGGGGGGAATTCCTATTAGTTTGGAAGACTACTAGATCCTACTTTAGGGGAGAGATTCGAAACCCTTTTGCTATCCACAGAATTTTTAGAGCACAGTAAATCCCATTCTGGAAAAAAAGAAAGCCAGCTTGAGCTCTTAGAAGCAAAAGCTTCCAGTAGTTTCCTTGTAGGACATAAGGAACATAAGGTTTCACCAGTATATTTTAATGAGTTTCCGAAGGAGAGAAAAATCAGAGCCACACAGATTGGAACTAAAAGTCTCTCCTGTATTTTATACCCATTAGCTGCCACCTCAAGCTGCAGATTGTAGAAATGGACACTTCATAGCACCTCTTTAGACGTCTCCCATTACAGGCGTCTCCAGGTTAAGAACCCCTGTATTAATGGCAAGGGGTTTTCTTAGACACAGCACATTCATGTTGCATTCTCATTGGTGTAAGAGCTTCACACTGTTGACAGCTCGATGGGCATCTTCTATTCCCCCTTCACTGAATTTATATGCACATTTGTGCTTTTTAAATTAAATGGAATAAGTACCATTATAAATTTGATTCTTCCAAATAGTACATCTTAGAGATTTTTTTCATGCCAATACATATAGGCCTATCTCACTCTTCACAACAAAAACATGAATGTACTAATTAATTTTACCACTACTACAATAATAACAATTAAGTCATTTCTATTTTGTTGTTGTTGTTGTTGTTACTAGCATATAGGCAAATGTGCAGTGAATTTTGGTGTGTGTCTGCGTATTTTATCTTTGTGTAAATGAACAAATATTCTTTAGGACATTCTCTTAGAAGTGAAATCTCTGGGTCAAAGGCTATTTTAATTTTTTATTTTGATAGCTACTGCCAAATTGCCTTACAAGTAGATTTCAACCACTGTAGACTTCATCAGTATCAAAGTGCTTATTTCTCTCATGTCTGTACATAATCTGTACTTAACCCATAGTCTGCACATAGTCCTTTTACATAAACAAAATTGTTCAACAAAATGAAGAATACGAATTTTTTCTGATGAGTGAAAATGACTCCATTTTATTGCTTTAATTTGCATTTCCCTAATTACTACTTAGATTGAAGACTTCTCCCCGCTGTGCTGGGGATGGGACCCAGGACTCTGTGCATGTTAGGCAAGTGTTATACCACTGTGCTACATCCCCAGCTCTAGATTGGTGATCTTGATACTGGTTTCTCAACCTTTTGTATTTTTCCCTTGATTTTTTTTTTTTTTTTTTTTGCAATTGCTTATTTATTACCCACATTTTAACTGAGTTCTTTGACATTTCCTTTGTTCTCAGAATTTCAATAAATATTCTCCTTATTGATTCTTTGCTAGATGTTATAGTTATTTTGTTCCAGATTTTCACTTATCTTTTAAATTTGAAAATTATGGTGTTCTTTACCATGAATGTTTGTTCAATTGATATGAGGTAAATTTTTATGAAACTTGCCTTTTCCTAGGTCATATTTTCTTAACAATGGCCTTTGTAAGGTTATGCATGGTATTATATACATAACATTTCTTTTAATACTTTTCATAATCTCCTGGATGCTTAATATCTAATTAATGAAGAACATTTTCAAGGACCTAATGAAGTAAAAAAGAAACAGGTGTTTAAGGATTAGTAAGTCTACAGGTAGGGAAATGATATTTTAAAAAACCCAGAAGGGTCTCTGATGTGCTATGAGGGCATGATTTTGACCTGTTTAGATCTCCACAATTTTTAGGAACTTTATTCATCCTTTCTTTTGTTCAGCAAATGTTTTAAATGCCTACTTGGAACCAAGAAGTATAGTAGATACTGCAGATACAACAGTGAACTTGATTAGCCTCATGGGGCTTATTGAGAAAACCATCTGAGTCGATTTCTGAAGGAGTGGAGGGTGCTGGTGGTAGTAGGAGGGAAGTTACAGATCTCTATCCAGAGGAAAAATCATCAGGAAAAATCTTGTAGGCTATGAGAAGGAGTTATACCTTTACTCAAAAGGCACTAGAGACCTAGTAAAGGAGGTATTTTACCTAGAGAAGTGAACAATCAATTTTGATTTCTATTAAAAAAAGAATCAAACACTGGTTGGAGTGTGGAAAATGGATAAGTTGGGATGAGACTGGAACCTGGGAAAGAGATTCTTGAGATCATTTCAAGAGATGACCAAGGAGGCCTGAGGGTAGTTTTAGAGAAATGAAAAGACACAGACTGATTCAAGAGACATTTGAGGGCTGGTGATGTAGCTCGGTGGTAGAGATACCCAACATGTGTGAGGCCCTAGGTTCAATCCCAGCTCTAGACAAAAAAAAAAAAAAAAAAACAGATATTTGATATGAAGAAAAGAAGGAATGGAAATTGATTAGATGCAGAGAAGAAGGAAGGGAGAAAGGAAGTGCAGGATAACCTTCAGTTTTCTACTTGGATGTAGAAATGGAATGGGTAGATGCTGAAAGCATTGATTGAAAGAAAACATATAGGAGAAGCAGTGTGTTTGGAGAAGATCATAGATGTTATGGCTTTGACAGTTTACCTTTAGATGCCTATGTAATAATATCCAAGTGGAAATATCTAGAAGGTAGTTTGTGGGTTTGTAATGCTAAATAAATAAATAAATAAATAAATAAATAAATAACCAACCTAGAGTCATTAGCATCGAAATGAGAGGAATATGGGGACTGAAGCCACCAAGAGAGCAAATGATACACACAGACTAGGAATGTCCAGAAAGCCAAAAATGACCCAGTTCAGTAGGGCACAAACTAATTCCATATATGTAACAGAATGATGACTGAAAAGAGTAAGGAAAGGTGTACCTGCACAATGTTAAAATTCTGAAATTCACAAATACAGTATTACATCAGAACTTCTAACTGTATGTTGGAACTCAGGGTGGAGAGGAACTTCCAAATACTGTGGTCAACAGTGGTAGACATTAATTATCTTTTGGGTAAAATAGAATACAAATTCAGAGAAAATTCATGGATTTTTTAAATTCAGTCAGTAAATCAGTGTTTTGAAAACAAATTAAAATATCCATAGCTCCTTGAAACAAGAAAAAGTTTTGATGGGCAGAACAAAGCCACACAGAGGGCAATCTAGAAATAAACTTGGGCTCAGAGTTTTAATAATCTAACCAAATGTGTGTTTTTTAATTTGCCAGAAAAGAAATATCAAAAATGATGTAAAGAATAATAGAAATAGCACAGGGTAGAAACCTTATTTTTGGTTCCTGGGCCAAAACCTGGTTTTTGTAAATAAAGTTTTATTGGAACATAGTTACACACATTCATTAAGATACTGTCTAAAATTCCATTAGCACTATAAAGGCAGAATTAAATAGTTGCCAATAGAGACTATATTGGGCCCTAAAGCCTAAATATTCACTATTTGACCCTTTACAAAATAAGTTTGCCAGCCACTGTTAAAGACCAATGGAAATGCCTAAGGAAAGATAAGAGCATACTTTAAAATATGGACAGAACAGATAACTACAGCAATAATATTAAAGATTTGAGTGGAAAGAAGCATAAACTATATTATCTACTTTACATAGAGTACCACTTATATTGCAAAACCTAAACTGAAGAAAGGCTCTTAACTAATAATTGAAGTGGTTATTCAATAGGTTTTGAACATTTCTGATTTTCTTTAGATTTTTTTATGATTAATGCTATTAGATATGGCTCCTATGCCAATATAAATATAAGCCAACATAATATTCCTGAGACTAAAATGGAATTTCAATGATTTTGAGAAGCTATTCCACGAAGACAATTTTACTGCACTATACATTTGGGCAAGTGGGTAATCAACTTAGTTGTACTAGATAGCCCTAGCTGCTATATGAGCATAGACAAAGAATGAAAAATGTTTTCTCAAGTTATAGGAAGCCAGATTCATAACCATCCGTCACTTGCTTGGGCAAGTTACTGATAAACTCTGCAGAAAAATAACAAACAGTGTGTCCCTGCATCTTGGCTGTTGAAAATGAGATTCTTTCTCTGATTGATGTTAGCAGAGAGGCTTGTAAAAATGCATTTCCAACTGATTAGTTCAGAAGGTGTCAATCTCATGCAGTTTTATGACCTGCAGTCTACATGCCAGATGTACATTTGCTTTTTATAAACTAACAAAGATGAATGACTAAATTTGAGCATTCCTCTTTGGCAACTGTACCATATATTGCCTAAGGGAAGAGACTGGGAGTATGGGGGGGGGGGTGCGGTTAGGGAGAGGGGAAGGAGCATTTAACCCTTAATTTGCCAGATTAATAGAGATAAAATATAATCTTTGGAAGTACTTTTCCTTTTGAGTGGTTACTGAATATGTAAAAGAATGAATATAAGGGGAATACCTGCAAGAATATCAAATATTCGTGTTAAATTACTCTCCCAAGCATCTCTACACCCATTCTAAATCCATTAAGAACACCTAAATGAAATATATCATAAAGCACATATTAAAAATTCCTCATATAATCTCAAGATAGAATCATGAATTGCTACTGAGAGGCTTAGAAGGTTATTTATTTATTTATTTAGAAGCCAGAAGTTATATTTTGGCAATAGATCAATAGTCTACTACTTTAGAGATCTGAGTCTTAGTAACTATGCTTCTATTTTGAGAGAGTTGGAGAGACTAAAACACAGTGTTTTACATTATTATTATGATTCTTATTATATATCCTCATGAAAATAAGGCTATAGTTTCATCTTTTTTCTACTAAAAATATTGAGAAATATTTAGACATTTTTCTTCTTCATGGTCTTTTAAAAAAGTAACATTTTGATAAATTTATGTGAGTCCAGTGTCATAGATTTAATTGAGGTTTCACTTATTAAGTTTTTATCACCCAAAACTATAAGGGAAATACTGAAAAGATTTTTTTAGTTACTGTCTCTGATAAGCTGGGTTGATGTCAGATTCAAGAGACAGACAATCCTACCCAAATATGGTTAAGGTAAAACAGAATGCCTTAGTTTCTGTCACAGAAAAACCCAGAAGGTCAAGTACAGCTTATTGCAAAGACAATAAGAATGTCACTGTTATGATCTATTGGTTTTTTCTCTCAAGCTCTTGATTCACTATTTCTGAAACTGCTCCATTTGCAGACAAATTCTATATTGACAGCAAGATAGCTACTGCGATCCCAGCCTCACAACCTTACAGCTCAAGCCTGCTTGGGGGTAGGGAGAGGCAGAGGCAGAAAATCCCTTTTCAGATAATTCCTGAAAATTATCCTAGTTAGATCTATTAGGTTACCTATATATTTCTGAACCCAACACAAAGATAGATACACCCATGGGCTGAGAATTGGAGAGGGCTGACTACTGAAGCGAAAATTTAAATCCATTGCCCAAACAAGGAGAAATGGGTGTTAGAAATTAACAGAACTAACTGTTCACTGTGTTCTCCATCAGGTGGGTAAAGTGTCATCTCATTTCTTACTTGTGTTGTTATTGGCCTGTCTTCTACACTGGCAAAAGTCTATTCACTTTGTCTCAATTTGCTGTCAAATAATGGAGGGGCAAGCTAATATCCTATTAATAAGAGTGTCCTAAGACAGATAAGTGGCCAATATTTTTTAATAAAACTATTTTTAAAAACACCCACATAAAGAAAACATAGAGGTCATCTAGACAGTTTCAACTGAGCTTGCCATAATAGGGTCATGGCAAAGCCTGAACTCAGGTTTGAAAATTTTAAAATGATCTTGTCAGTTCTCCCAAGAGTGACCAAAGTCTACAAAAAGCAGTATTTTCATTAATATACAGAAGCAAATCAAAATTTATATATTGAACTATTTAGTAAGTAGTGGACTTAAAAGATAAGTCATCACACTGTCATAACCTGACGCCTATCCACTAATGGGTTCATGATGTGTTTCAAACTGAATGTAGTTATGCATCATTTAATGACCAGGATGCATTCTGAGAACTATATCACTAGGTTACTTATTCATAGTGCAAACATCAAACTGTCTTAGACAAACCTACATTGTGTAGGCCCATCATTCAACATGCCTCTTGATACCATCAAGAGAGATGATAAACACAGATGTATGAGGCAGCTGCCAGCATAACATGGCACATTGTCTTAGAGTAAACTTTTTCTTATGTAAGAAGAAGGAATACACTCTAAATTAGTAGCAAAGTATAGTATGGCAAATACATAAACAAATAACAGCATTCATTATCATTATCAAGCATTATGTGCTGTACATAACTGTATGAGCTATACTTGGTATGACGGGCAGCATAGTGAGTTTGTTTACGCTGGCATCACCACAAATGTGAGTGGAGAATTGCACCACAGTATTATTATGGCTACATTACTAGGCAACAGGAATTTGTCATTATTTGGTGCATTACTATACTTTGGTGGGCCATTGAATATGGTTTCCTTTTGATGTTCCTGGAGAAGGCAGTAGCAAACTCTTTCTATCCTTATGTCACTGATGCTGTAAGTCAATTTTTCATGGTATATTTTTTATAATTTCCAACATTATGACTGATTCACATTTACCACATTTTTAATTAATACCTGCATGTTTGGGGAAGCATACAAGGAGTTCAAGTTCCTTTGTAAAATTTGGGAAATGCCTTAATTTTCATTTCTCCTTCCTTTGGAGTTTTAATTCCTTGAAAGACAGTTGGCTAATGCCCATTTTATATCAACTTGCATTTGCTTCTCTTTGCAAACTTTAATTTTCTGACTTCCAAATTTTAGAGTAATACCCTATATATGTCCCTATCCATTTAACATATACACTGTGTTAACTCACATGAGTGCATTTTCTCTTAAATATAGAAGGCTTAGTAATTATATTTGCAATTTATCCATATTCTGTCATACTAACAGGTTGTTCTAGTCAGTAATTTTTTATTTCTTACTCAGAATAAATATTATGTGATTATTTTCAACCATCTCCAATCCAAATATTTACCCTCTATGAAGGCAGACACAAGTATTGTTTTTTGTATTTCATCTGGTTTCAAAAAACATGCCTCATAGAAATTACTGTCAGATAATGAATGGGAAGTTACTTGCTATGAAACAATCAACAAACCAAACATATTCTTCTTCATGGCATAAAAAAGAGGATTCTCTTACTGGTTTGCTTTTCTCTCTGCAGATGGACTTATTGACTGTATGGATCCCGATTGCTGCTTACAGAGTTCCTGCCAAAATCAGCCCTACTGCCGTGGACTGCCTGATCCTCAGGATATCATTAGCCAAAGCTTACAATCGCCATCTCAGCAAGCTGCCAAATCCTTCTATGATCGAATCAGTTTTCTTATTGGATCTGATAGCACACATGTTATACCTGGAGAAAGTCCTTTCAATAAGAGGTCAATGCATCTTTTCCGTATATAGATTTGTAAGGGTTTTCATCAACAGCTATATACACTTTATGTGAAATGCTGATGATGTGTATTTGAGAAAAGTGTGGGTTTTTATTTTAATACAGTTTTTCCTCTTCCAACAAATTCTTCACAAAACTTCGCATTTCAAGCATTTTTGACACAGTTCATATACTTTGTCAATTTCAGTACCTGAGACATAACAGGACATTCCATTAAGGAGTCAATAAATCTTCATTTAACTAGTTGATTTTGTTAGCACAGTTGGAAACATTTCAAAAGAAGCAATGAAAAGACCCAAAAGGCAAAACACAAGTGTACTTTTTTTAGCTGAGCTCACTAAATAATATAAATTATGAATTAATGTAATGGAACTGCTAACGGCATGGCAGTAAGATTGCATAAGCTGACTGGTGCTTTACAGAGCAGTAATGACCTGAAAATAAACCAGTAAGTGAAAGCAGGTGTCTCATGTCTCACTGAGCAAAAGAAGATGATTTACACTAGAACTCCTGGGTCTGCAGTAATTTAACAGCATTAATGCAGTGAGACCCAGCAGTTGATTAAAAGTTGTTGCACAAATGTTCCTTATTGCCCTCTTAAATCTTGTACTTCTTGGTCCCTGCAGATTTACAGATTGCCTCAGAATTAATTGGAAAGTATACTTTTCTTCATGTAAGTCATGTGTATGACTTATGAAAAAAGTGCAGAGTTTATAATTTTAAAAATTCATCTCTAAATTATTGGTCTTGATAACTCTCCAAAAGGCAGACTGCAACAAATTAAAACCCAGGGTAAACACAAGGCATTTAGAGAATGTAAATTACACTGAATTAAAAAGGGCATTGTCTTGGGAGTATTTCAGGTCTGGTTTTTGTGAATAACGCTTGATTGTGGATGATGGTGTTATTTTATCCTTAGGTTGAATTATCTATAAATCATGATAATGTTGACCCAAGAAGACAGATGTTCATTCCGATTCTTCTGCTCTTCCCACAGCCTTGCATCCGTCATCAGAGGCCAAGTCCTAACTGCTGATGGAACTCCACTTATTGGAGTAAATGTCTCGTTTTTCCATTACCCAGAATATGGATATACTATTACCCGCCAGGATGGAATGTAAGTTAGTCTCATCACACTCTCTCTGTTTGAAGTATTTTAAGTATAAGACTAGACATTCTTTCATCACCCATCATGTTTTACTGTCTTTTTTAATAGAAAGACAACAACTTTTAGATTCTAGGAACCTTTGATAGTATATGAGCAGAGATTTAAAGCCATGTACTCAGATGCTTTAAAAGTTGATTTCATTTTCTAAGGCATGATATAATATTGTGGTTTTGTCAGAGAATGTTCTTTGTCTTAGAAGATGCATGTTGAAATATTTAGCAGTAATATTTTATCATGTCTATGACTTAAGTTGAGATGGTTCCAAATAGATAGAAAGCAAATTTGATAAAATGTTACAATATTGCTGACCAGATAAATGTGAATGTACAATTATTTTAATATTTCTGTAGATGTGAAAATATATGAAATTGGAAGAAAAGTTGATTTTCTTCATACACCATATTAATTTAAGTGGGTAAATGTTGGGGGTTTTTGGGGATCCAGACAATTCACTGAGTATAAATTGTTTTTTCTTAGGTTTGACTTGGTGGCAAATGGTGGGGCTTCTCTCACTTTGGTATTTGAACGATCCCCATTCCTCACTCAGTATCATACTGTGTGGATTCCCTGGAATGTCTTTTATGTGATGGACACTCTAGTCATGAAGAAAGAGGAGAATGACATTCCCAGCTGCGATCTGAGTGGATTTGTGAGGCCGAATCCTATCATTGTGTCATCACCTCTATCCACCTTTTTCAGATCTTCACCTGAAGACAGCCCCATTATTCCTGAAACACAGGTAAAATATTCTATCAAGCAGTACTTCTACATAAAAGATTTTTAGATCATGCAGGTACCAAAGAATTTTGAAAAAGGGTTACAGAAGGACTCTAGTGTTATCCTAAATAATCCTATAGAATGTGTGTGTGTGCGCGCACAAAGTATATTTTGATATAGTATGGTATCCAGTTATTCTTAAAGATCTACTCAAAATACTTTTTCTTCAAACTGTATCTGCATATATGTATTACTTATAACCAATATTCAACCACTTAATAATGTCTCTGCTCATTCATTCATTTACTAAAAAGAAATTGATACCTCTATTTACCTGACAGCCTGGCTAACATTGTATCAAATGCTTTGTGCATGCTCATTACTCTCAACCCCTTACCGTTTAATTATTTTAAGGAAAAAAGTATTTTGGAAAAGACAAAGATGATTTCTGACAAAATATTCATTAGTTTTCTCAAGATATTATTTTCTAAAAAGCTTGATGTCATGTCTTAAGTTCTAATAATTTGTTGTTCAGAAAGTCCTAACTTTCTAAGAGATAACCATTTTTATCTACTGAACTACCCAGGGATTATTTTCCTTCCCCTGTATTTCTAATTCAGATCATAAAGGTATGATGTAAGGTACAAAAATAATGGACTTTATTCATAGATGTGATATTTAGAATACAACAGCACATAGCAATTTTGTCACTTTCATTCTTCAAATATTTATCAAACACCATTTAGTACGAGCATTGTTTTATAAGAACAAACCAGTAAGTGAATCTGATGAAGTACCTTTCTCAACAAGCTTACCAACTCATGAGCAGAGAGTGACCCCTAAACAATAAATATGTCAAGTTGTTCTGAGATTATTTAAAGATATTTAAAAATAGAGTGCATGGAGGTGCAATTTTAGGTAGCATAGTCCAGGAGGATCTCTTTGAGAAGATGGCTTTTCAGCAGGACTTTTGAGAAAGTGAAAGGATGAACTCTGAAAACAGAAGGGCAGTCTAGCCAAAGGAGAGAGCAAGTTTAAAAATGGTGAGAAAGGGATTGGGGTATAGCTCAGTGACAGAGCATTTGCCTAGCATGTGAGAGACCCTGGGTTCAATCCCAGCACTGAAAAGTAAAAGGAAAAGCAATGAAGAAGAGCATGCTTGGCTTGTTCAAGGAGTGGCAGAGACCAAAATGAATAAAGATAGTAGCATGTAAATTCCAGGTCTTTAGAGGCCATGGAAAAGACAAGAATTTTATTTTGAGTAATTGGAAGCATTAAAGGTTTTTAGGATGACCTCCTTCTTAAAGAGATCTCTGTAGTTACTATGCTGAGAATATTCTGTATTGAGCAAGGATTGAAGCAAGGAGACCAGTTAAGAACAATATCAGTAGTCAACAGAAGACATGGAGGCGGCTTAGACAATGGCAGTTGGGCAGAAGTGCAAAGAAATAAAGGTGTAAGAGTGAAGATGTAAATGTGGGAGTCATCAGCATATAAATATACTTAAAGCATGAGATGAGAGCCCCTCAGGAGGAAGTACAGATAGAGATGAGTTAGGAAGGTCTAGGATGCAAAAGATCAGAAAGATTCACAGGTAGATATTATGCTGAAGTGACACTTCAGTGGCCACAACAGTCCCGTGGACTTTGAGCTGAAGATTTAGGAAGTTCATTGTGATCTTATGCAACTTAATGTTTCCTCTCCAGCTCTATCTTGCAGTAATTTTGAACTTATTAGTCCTGAAATAGACTTAACTTGGAGGCAGTGTCTCTGCCTAAGTGGCAAATTTCTAGCAAACCAGGGCATTGAAATGAGTTTCAACTAGTCACCAAGTCCATGAATATATGGAGTCTTTCTCCATTCATTCATACAGTAGGCCATTATATACAAGGTACTCTACTTAGGATAAGCAGAGCAAATGTGGATCCTGCCATTGTAATTGTGATAAAGATTTGATCAAACAACCATGAAAGTTCAAAAAGAGAGGTCAGTTCCCGAGTAAACCAAAGAAAACATGATTAGGCAGAAAGGGAAGGAAAGCATATTCCAGGTCAGAGATAATGTGTGAGCAACAGTGTGGTAATCAAAACATGTCCTGTTATGTAAAAACTGGAGAATAATTTAAATGTAAAATATATAAGGAGAAAGAGGCAGGAGGTAGTACTGAGGCCAGATTATGTATATTACTAAAATACCTTCCAAGGGAGACCTTGAATTCCTTAGGCAACTCAGAACCAAGGAACCAAGGAAGTTTTTTCAGCATTTCACTAAAGCTAAGTCAAGTGACAAAATTGATAGAAAAAGACCAAGACATCAAAGAACAGGCCAGTTAACTATATTTCCATACATGTGCAAGCCTCAGATGGAGATGGCCTAACAATCGCAAAGATAATGGAAATAGAGAAGAGGAAATAGATTAGACAGAGATTTGGAAGGTAGCATTGGCAGAATGTAGTTTCTAACAGAATGTTTAATGGGGTCAAGAATAGGGTTTACAGTTGATGCAGCTGGCAAAAGTAGGCTTAATGGTTTATTTTCCCATTTTGGCAGGATTTGCTTTTCCTAGTAATGTAATATAACATGGTAAGATTAAATTACATAGGAGATATGCATGCTTTAATGAACTAAATTATAGATATTTGTTCCATAGAAGTGGGTTAACCATGACAGAGACAATAATCAATTATTAAAATTAGGACTAACACAAGATCTTTTGAAACAGAGAAGCAACTCCTAGCAGGTCACAGGAAATACATATTAATGTAGGACTCCCTACATATAGAAAGCCTATCAAATTTTTAGGAAATTATTTTGAAAATAAGAGGAAATAAATTATACGCTTCAGGGTTCAATCACATATTTCTAGGGCAACTCAGAAGTCACAGAAATCTATTTTTCAAACTAACCCATTGGTATTTCATCCTGATCATGGGAAGTTCTCTTAAGATTATTCACCCTACATCCTGCAGTCTTATAAAAGTACTGTCAATCTTAAATTTTATGATTTCCCTGGGTCTAGTGGAGCTCTAAAAATGTTCTGTATATTCATAAACTGTTGTTTCACACAATTCTCTGGCTGAATTCAGTTAGTGTGTTTAGTAAGGAAAACTTCAGCTATAATTTATTGTTGTATCTATTATAACAATGCCTTCTAAATCTATTAGACTTCATACACACTTCTTCATGCCAACACTGACTTGCAGGTCAGAGTGGAAGTTTGTGTGGACTATTCATTTGTGCTATTTCCAACTATGTTGGTTATAGTGAAATGATGTCTGTTTAGTATCCAGGAGTTTTATTTAGATTATTAAAATGTGGAGGTGGCAAATATGTACATTATTCCTGTTATACATGAGAGGATTGGGAAGAGAGGGAGGACAATACTGAACACTGAATCACCCAGAGATTTTTTTTCTAACCGGTAAAGACAGTCTTTTGTTTGACTAATGAATCTTGATGGAGCAATATGAGAAAAACTTTGAGAATGCTATTTAATTCTTAGTTGAGAAAATGCTGGGTTCCTGGCACAGGTTCCTGAATATTAGACAGCCTTGCATTTTGCAATATATGTAATAAATCTATGACCTTGTGCTATACCATATATGTAGTAAGCCTATGAAGAGCTATTTTTCTTGACCAAACTAAGAGGAGCATTGGAAGAGTGAATCTGAACCCTTGAGAAAAATTTTATTTGCTACATAAAATATATTAAATGTTTTGGATTAATATATCTTGCATATGTCATAAGTTCGTTGGCATTGACTGAACTAGTCACACTGATGAATAAACTGGGATTTAAGGATATGATTTTTAAAAATTTGCAAAGGAGATAATTCTTATGCAGTTAATATTAACACTTTACAGTCCAGCTTTGAATCAAAAAGTATGTATTGAGGATCTTATGTGCGCACTCAATAACATTATTTGCTCTTTAGGAAAAAAACATACACAGCTTTTTGAAACATTAGCTCACTTACCATGATATCAAAAATTAGTGGTAAGCTGTAGCTCAGTGTTCGAGTATGAGAATGTGCTATTGTTACCATCCCTCTCAATGTGGATATGGGATTTGCTATGACTTAACCCAGATGAGTTGGTCTTTTTTGTTGTAATTCCTGTCTTTAGGCAGACCTACACATTGGCTGATGAGGCCGCAGGCACAGGTTTAATCCCTAAATGAGCCAGCTGGTGAAGGCTAGATCTTTGGCCTAGGCCATATCCCTGTTCTGAGCTAACCATCTTACAAACGTCGACTTTAATTCTCCAGGGTGACTGGGGTGAAAGATGGGTTAGTGAGAATCTGCTGGGACTGCCACACTAACAAGTCAGTGCATGTCAGCCTGAGGGAGCAGTCACAGTGTTCCTCTATGAAGGGTAGCACCCGAGGTATGATTAACTCAGAATAAATGACAGGAGGCTTTTAGGAGGAGAAAATTAGGCAGGCAGCAGAGTTATTTTTAATTATTGAATAAGATAACAGCTCAAATGTGTATTTGTGAATAACAATTCTTCAGTGTCTTATTTTAGTTGCTCTACTAGTTCTTTTAAATCTGTTTTCTCTAGTACACATACATGAGCACAGTTAGCAGCTTCTGCTTTGTTCAAACGCAGGTGCTTCATGAAGAAACCACAATTCCAGGAACAGATTTGAAACTTTCCTACTTGAGTTCCAGAGCTGCAGGTTATAAGTCAGTTCTGAAGATCACCATGACCCAGTCCATTATACCATTTAATTTAATGAAGGTGCATCTGATGGTAGCTGTAGTTGGAAGACTCTTCCAAAAATGGTTTCCTGCCTCACCAAACTTGGCCTATACTTTTATATGGGATAAAACGGACGCTTATAATCAGAAGGTCTATGGTCTGTCTGAAGCTGTTGGTAAGTTCCTTGTAAATCTTCTCTGCATTGAAAAAATTATCTCAAAGTCAGAACTGTTATAAAATTAATCGTAACCTGTGGAAAGTTGAGGAATAACAAAATCAGTTGAGAGTAAGGTCATCCTAGAGAAGTTGTCAACTGGTTTATTCCTACCAAAGAAAAAGAAATGTACTCCGTATGATGAGAAGGAAAAAAAGTGTCAGTTTTTCCTGACCGAAATTATGTTTTAGAAGATTACTCTGAATGAGATTTCAGGTTATCATATCCTTCTTTTTTTCGTACTTGTGTCCCTTCCTGTTTTATTTTCTTCCTTTATTTATAATTTTAACTCCATAGCTTTCACCCTCCTTTTAATGTTTTCAGTTAGTAACGTTTTTTATGCTTCAGTTCATAATGGTATTTAATAGAATATCAAACAAAATTAGTGTCTAAGATTATTTCAGTCTGTTGACGAGAAGGACCAGTCAGTTCTGTGGAAGGACAGTCTTAAAACATCAAGCCACTTGTTTCACTGAATGACTCAACAGTGCAATCAAAATTTGACATGTCGAGATATGGTTTCAAGCTCAACTCAGAACATGAAAACCAAAAGATAAAGTCATTTTTTTCTGTTAGTTTTTATCTGAAAATAAAATAGACATTCTCTTCTGAAATTAATGTGTAATTTGGATTTGAATTAGTTCAAATCAGAGAGTTGTCACTTCTCCCTTCACTTTCTTCTAAATTTTAACATCCATATTTTACTGTGAACTCTGAAAAGTTTTTCCCTTGTGAATTATTCATATTAATTCACTGCTGGGTTTATTGTTTATTCCTGATATATACAAATATAATATCATCTATATTTTTCTGTTCTTTCTTTTGAACCTCACTATCATAAGTGTTTTTTCATAATTAAATGTTCTTGGAAACCAAATAGCTCTAATTATTCACATAGAAAATGTTATTTTTAGTTGTTATTATCAAATCAACATTTGGGACTAACTTATCTGACCTAATTACTTAACCACTTTCCTAATCTGGACTTCATTTTGTGCTATGAACCCCATGTGAGAGAGTAGTATGAGGGAGAAAGCTCATTTTCTATTAAATCAGTAGAAAATAACATTTGGAGATTTTTTTTTTTAATCTTTCATATGGTCAAATCTTCTTATATAAAAAAATAAACTGCTCATAAATAAGTGGAAATACAGTCTCAGAACACAATTGTGAAAAGGGCATTTTTCCCAAAATCATAAAATAAATTACATTTCCGCCTGCAGTTGAGAAGATGAACTGTGATTTGTTTTGATTCCAGTGTCAGTTGGATATGAATATGAGTCGTGTTTGGACCTGACTCTGTGGGAAAAGAGGACTGCCATTTTGCAAGGCTATGAATTAGATGCTTCCAACATGGGTGGCTGGACCTTAGACAAGCATCACGTACTGGACATTCAGAATGGTAAGATCATGCTCACAGGTTGTTAACAATAAAGAGATGTTTTTTAAAGACGAACAGCCTAAAGCAGAAACTACGAAATATTCTTTTATTGAACTTTAAAATGTTTATGTATTCATCGCCACAGTAATTTTCCCATTAGAATGTAAATGACTGACTTTGGTGCAGTAATGAAAGGTCACTATGTGGGAGTCTTCACCACAAATTTTTCTGTAGTGCCTAATTCACATGAGTCATTGAGTGTCAGCCACGGTACTTTAGAAAGATTTACTAAAAATGGAGGCAGGACAATTTTTTTAAAGTAAAGATAAAATAAAAATCCTCATGATTTTACCAGAATATTTCTGATAAATTTTTAATTCTTGGTTAATTAATCTACTCTGAGTACCTTGTTTATTTGTTTTTCTTCCAGCTCTGCTTAAACTATATTTTAAAAAAAGAATTATCCTCCTCAAATAGGGTCACATATACTATTACTTGTCTTTGTGACTATTAGGGAAAATATAAATGAATAATCTGAGAAAAAAGCAAGGATCAAAAATATCACTTGTAGCAGAACTGATAATACGATAAGCAAATATGCTCAGAAGAAATGTGACTCCAACATCACAGACCAAAAGAGATACTTTGTTTGCAAAATATGACCAGCTTCCTCTCATGATAAATATTGTTTATATTAAACAGATTCTGTTGGCTTTACTATGTTTCTGACATTTTCTCCACATACTTGTCTCATGTCAGATAATTTAAAGGTGCTTTGCTAGAAAATCATACCTTAGGGTAACCTGCTTTAATCGCCAATCCTAAATGATATCAGCTAGTAACTCTCTCCTCTCCTTTCACAAATAGCCAGAGGAGGAAATCTCACAGTGTTGTTTAAGTAGTCTACATTCTAACTTTGCAGAGGGTTTTGAAAGGTTCAGAATATTGAGTTGAATAAATAATACGAGTACATGTTTATAATAAATGGTCATTAGATTTTTGTTGTTTGGATGTTCATTCCTTTTACAAATGTT